>NC_069382.1:77622118-77922535 GCF_027475565.1 Acinonyx jubatus | reverse complement strand
AAAAAAAAAGAGAAAAAAGCCCCATTTATCAAGTTAGTAGGATAGTGTTTCCTAATGAGTGGAGTAGGTTTCAATTCTGAGTTACTAAGCAAAAATTAGAAGGGAAATCAATACCATTTTTACTCTTGAAAAGACATCAAGTTTTCAGCAGGGACTTCCCTTTTAGGTAGCTGAGCTATTATTCAAGCCCATGCTTTGGGTATAATGCCTAATTAGATAAATATCAGCAACTCACAGGGGACTTTATATTATTGCTACTTACCGCAGCCACTAGAGGGTATCCATCCTTTCCTTCCAACAAAGGTTTTAAATTGTCAACATAGAATAGATTTGCCTGCAAATGCCACAAACAGATCACAGTAACCACCTTTCTCCATATGATAAAGGGACGTTTAAGCCTAAATAAAGAAAGGCCACTTGTGACACACTTAGTGAAACAGAATCAGCCCTGTAAGCTAAATTCAAAATGACTTTAGGGTGTTAACCAGCTAACAAGTCAGTGCATCCTAAACCACTTCCTTCTCCCAGGATTCTCCATAACCTCGCATTCAGAGCCTTTGCTGCCTGTCTGGAGATAACATAATCTTCCAGCGCTGCTACTTGAAAACAAGCTTTACTCACGGTTTAATAAAAATAGGTAAGAAATGACTGCCTGCTTCTCATTCAAGCTGTCACCCAAACCCTAACCTTTTGCTACTCTTTGAAAAGTAGGCAGTATGACTACTTCACATAAGATCAAAGGTTCATCTCTTCTATTATTGTATTTATCATTCTCCACATTTTCCCAGATTAAAAAAATGCTACGGCTTTAAAATATTTTTTTTAATTATAATAATACTCTATCGCTGCCATGCTAACTGGAAAGCATAATGAATAATGAAATTTAGAAGTTTGGAAGATCATTAGATATGTAAGTGTCCATGTATTCCATGCCAGCTCTGTCATTTCTTACCGTGGTGTCTCCTTTTTTCAGCTGCTGGCTGGGCGCTGGCCTTTTGATCACAATGACTTTGGCGTATTTCTTTGCAAGCTGTTCCCCTTTTTGCAGAAGTCCTCGGTGGGGATCACCGTCCTCAATCTCTGCGCTCTCAGTGTTGACAGGTAATGTGGTTCTTGCCCTCTACTCTTGTTACATTTAGAAAAACATTTTCTCAAAAAGAAGACAAAAAGCCTTGAGAGTTGGTGGCCAGGACAGTTGTTAATTAAAATATCAATAATTAAAGTGAATTAAAATATCAACAATCTTGCCCTACTGTTGAGAATTGCTTTACACATTTGCTGGTTATTAGCCATCTTTAGTGCAGGGGATTTGTATTTAGAGCATTTTGCCAGTTATAGCTATTTGGTACCCTATGGCAACAAAGGAAAAATGAACATATTAGATGGAAGGAACTTTGGAAAAGGAGATTTTTGGACATGCAAATCCTATATTTTCAATGGTAGAGTTCTCATTAGAAAAAAGAAGATACCATTCGATTATATTCATAATGCTTGATTACTTGAGCTGAGTGGTGAGTACATAATATTGTTTTATTCTTCTTCTGTGTTTCTTTGAATGCCTGAAATGGTTCATAATTTTTTAATGTTATTTTTTAATGTTTATTCATTTTTGAAAGACAGAGAGAGACAGAGCACAAGCAGGGGTGGGGCAGAGAGAGAGGGGACACAGAATCTGAAGCAGGCTCCAGGCTCTGAGCTGTCAGCACAGAGCCTCATGTGGGGCTCGAACCCACGTGAGATCATGACATGAGTCGAAGTCGGACACCTAACCGAATGAGCCACCCAGGTGCCCCTGGAATGTTTCATAATTTTTTTAAAAAGGGCAACAACAGAAGCACCCCTTGATCAGATTCTGAAAAACCCATCAAGTATATCTTTCTGGAATTCTCCTCAAACATGGATGTTAAGACTTCTCTAAAGGAGTACTTCTAGATGGGATTTTCTTTACCGTCTAATTTTCATAGCAGGATCTATAAAAAGTGATGTTAGGAACTTTATAATACATTCTATGGAGTCCTTTTATATTGAATATTATCCTATGCAAATGTTCTTTAATGACCTATTTAATTTAGAAGAGGTTTCTATTTTTTCTGTCTCACACTCTAGTAATAATTCTATCAGAGCACCTGAGTCCCATCATTATAGACATAAAAGACTCACTTTCTTAAAGAACATTTAAGTTTTTACAGATATCCTGTTATTTGTCATTTGCAATTAATTTCGGGGACCAAATTGTTATTGATAAAACATAAAAAATACTCGTTCCATTAGGAGTTGAAAATTATAATGGTATTCTTATTATAAATTTAAGCCTGTAATAACTGTGAAACACAAACCAAAATGTTTAGTACTGTTATTAAAAATAAATGTATTGCGGGGTGCCTGGGTGGCTCAGTCGGTTAAGCGTCCAACTTCTGCTCAGGTCATGATCTCGCAGTTCGTGGGTTCGAGCCCCATGTGGGGCTCTGCGCTGATAGCTCAGAGCCTGGAGCCTGCTTTGGATTCTGTGTCTCCCTCTCTCTCTCTCTCTGACCCTCCCCTGCTTGTGCTCTGTCTCTCTAAAATAAATAAATATTAAAATTAAATAAATAAATAAATAAATAAATATAAATGTCTTGCAAAAAAATGTAATGCTGAAATTAAAACACAAAAATTCTTTTAGTAGTTTAAAACATAGTGATGTGTTTGACAAAAATGCTGCTACAGCAATGGTAAACACAAAGATCAGAGATCACTTCTCCCTTATTAGTAGGATTCTCAGTAATTTCTAAGAAAACCTGAGGTCTATGTAGTTTTCTTCTGCATCATATCAGACATTAAGGGCTGCAGTATTAAAACATTTACACGGTGCAGGTGGCCACTGTATCACTTCCACCTGACTAAATAATAGACTGTGTTACTTGTGGCCATCTCCTAAAAAGTTGAGTAAGCATTTATAATCTGGATTTTATTCACTAATGAATTCTCACTCTGCTGCTCCTACCCTGGCATTCCACTAACATCATTTTCCTCTTGTATCCAAAGTGTCGTACTATCTAAAAATTAAAGCATTTAAATTGTATATGTGACATGACTAATGTAAGATTTTTCTTGTATTTGTCAAGTTGTATATTTAGAGATATAGCTATATAGTCTTATTACAATATTCAATTAAATTTTTAATTATAATATAACTCTAAAATCCACATGAGGAAAAGATATAAGAAAATAATCATGATAGTTTAAAAAACAATTATGTTTCCTACGTACATACTCTTCCTATATAATAGTGTTAAATGTTATAAAGCTACAGTATTTAAAGCAGTGTGGCACGTGCATATAAATATACTGAGAAATAAATGGGAAAGCCAGAAACAGGTGTTACAGTGTATGAGAACATAATACAGGCCGAAATCACTTTTGTAATGGAGAAAGGAAAGATCATCAATAAACAGTGCTATTTAGTCATCTGAGGGAAAAAGCATGTTAAAGTCTTATCTTGTATTGTATGTCAATAATAATATTTATAATAATTACCACTTGTTGAGTACTAGTATGTACTGGGCCCTGCTAAAAATACAGAAATTAGTTTACTTAATCCTTACAACACCACCTTGTGATAGTACTGTAATTATCCTCATTTTATAGGTGAGGAGTCTGAGGTTGAAAGAGGTTAACGAAGGCCATTTGGCTACCAAATGTTGGAGGCAGTAATCAAATATAAGTGGTCTGCCTTTTTACCACTATGCTTCAGCATGTAAAAACTCAAGCCATATAGAAGAAAATAGACTAATATCTTTTTGATCACTGGAAAAGGAGGGCTTTGGAACTTAAAAAAGATGGCATAAATTCTGAATATAATTATTAAAAGGATTTCAGGAGATAAAGTTTGAAAATATGAATATCAAACATTCATAAATTTAAAAAACAAATATAGCAATAAGCTGGGGAAAATATTTGCAGCAAATACTTGTAGCAAAAGCTACAACATGTTAATATTCTTGGTAATTAAAGAGGACATACAGATAGTCATTAAAATCATAAGACTTCCATATAAAAAGAGCACAAATATAAAAATACCAATGAAGAAGTTTGAATGACTAATTAGCATATGAATAATGTTCATGTAATCAAAGAAATTCTAATTAAGAACATGTTTCTTAATATCTGGTGGGAGTAGAGATTTAAACACCCCTTCAGGGGGGCACCTTAATCACCCTTAAGGGGGGCTTAGTTGGTTGGGTGTCCAACTTGGACTCAGGTCATGATCTCATGGTTCGTGGGTTTGAGCCCCACGTCAGGCTCTGTGCTGACAGCTTAGAGCCTGGAGCCTGTTTTAGATTTTGTGTCTCCCTCTCTCTCTCTCTCTCTCTGCCCCTCCCCTGCTCATGCTCTGTCTCTCTCTCTCTCTCTCAAAAATAAATAAACATTAAAAAAATAAAATAAACAGCCCTTCAGGAAGATAAAATCCTGTATACACTTTTGCCTTCTGACCTGGTAATTACAATTTTTAGGATTGATTCTGAGAAAACATTCCAAACAGAAAATTCATGCACAAAAATTTTCTTTACAATATTATTTACAGCAAAATACAGGAATCTTATTGTTCCATGTTAGGCCAATGAAAAGGAGGTCATATATAATTGACATGTACAGGTATATGAATATAAAATTCCTTAAAGGAAACATGATAAATATTATTAGTAGTTATATCTAGGGATGGGGGATAGGTTTTTGTAATGTTCTTCTATGAGTAGGAAAAAAATCTGAAAGTTTATTTACTTCTATTACCTATTACCCATTTTCCTTATTTATTCTATGCCATTTTATGCATTTTATTTTTTCTCATTTATGCAGCTCATTCCTATGACTGGTGTTCTATATCAAGACTAATTTTCTATGGGCAGGCAGCTCTAAAACACAAGCACATATAGGCACATAAACATGAACACAGAAGTTTGTATACATGGAGAAACACATGTATATGCCCAGCCCAGAGCCTCTTCCATCCCTATTGTTGCCTTTACAAAAACACCATCATATTTGGGAAAAATAGCATTTTATATCAAAATTAAACTTTGTCTCAAAGGCTTTAAAAACCAGGATGATAATGAGTGTTAGGAAAGAGGAATTTAGCATCGTAAAAGAAAACTACACCTCTGAGGAAACATCTAACTAAAAGCCAAAGCTAGATAAGATTAGCATATTACAAAAAAGAATGAGAAATAAAATGAAGACAAGGAGAATTCTTGTTTCCTATAAATAATAAAAATGTTTAAGATATCTAAGTATAATCCCCTGATAAGCATTAATAAAAGAAGAAGCCAAAAGAGAAGAAAGAACTAATCATCAGGGAGGTGCAAATCAAAACCACAATGAGCTATCACCTCACACCTGCCAGAATGACTAGTGTCAAAAAGACAAGAAACAATAAGTGTTGGTGAGACTGCAGAGAAAAAGGAACGCTTTTGCACTGTTGGTGGGAATGTAAATTGGTGCAGCCACTCTGGAAAACAAAATTGAAATTCCTCAAAAAACTAAAAATAGAATTACTATATGATCTAGCTATTCCAGTTCTGAGTATTTATCCAAAGAAAATGAAAACACTAATTTGAAAAGATACATGCACCCCTATTTTATTGCAGCACTATTCACAATAGCCAAGATGTGGAAACAATTCAAGTGTCTATCCATGGATGAATGGATAAAGATGTGGTATATATAAACAATGGAATATTAGTCAGCCATAAAAAAGGATGGATCTTGCCATTTGTGACAACATGGTTGGACTTTGAAGGCATTATGCTAAGTGAAAAAAGTGAGACAGAGAAAGACAAATACTTATGATCTCATTTATATATGGAATCTAAAAAACAAAACCAGCAAAACAGAAAAAAATGAGCTTAGAGATACAGAGAACAAATTGGTGATTGCCAATGGGCAGTAGGGGTGAGGGTGAAATGGGTGCAGAGGGTCCAAATTATTTCATAACTTCCAGTTATAAAAGAAATGAGTCATGGGGATGTGATGTACAGCATGATGACTGTAGTTAATACTGTGATGCATATTTGGACTTTGCTAAGGGAGAAAATCTCAAAAGTCCTCATCATACACACACACAATCCTATAACTGTGTGTGGTGATAGATGTTAATTAGACTTATTGTGGTGATCATTTCACAATTTATACAAATATTGCATCATTATGTTGCATGCCTGAAACTAATATAATGTTTTATGTCAATTATACCTCCATAGAAATAAATAAATGTTTCACTGTCATCCTTGTGATTTATTTCCTTGTTACAAAATTTAGAGTCTTTTTCTGAATAGTGTTATGTGGCATGGTTTAGTGGTCCCTTTTATATTTTATGTAAGTCTATGTCATCAGTTTTTTGTTGATGAAAATATTGTAAGGTACTTATCCCCTAGTGACATATTGTATAATAAATTATCCTAGATTGAGAAGCATAATTCATAATTTAGTTCAGCAGGGGCTCAGGCAGGAATGAGGTGATGGACAGACATGATGAATAAGGACTGGCTGCTGTCCCTTAGGAGTCTTCATGCTTGTGAAGATGGCAACCTGGAGACATGAGAGAATGAAATATTTGATGAAGGTATTTAGGCTATGGGATTCCTAAATCACCTAAATCTTCAAAACCCTGCCTTCCTTCCCAAGTTCACATTTTTCTGCCCTCTCTTTCTTCCTTGAGGGAATCTCAGGGAACCATTTTGGACAGCTTCGTTCTCCCCAATAGAAACTCTACCTCTGAAGGGGGTGGACGGGGGGGAGAAGGTGTGGGATCACCTCACTTTACCACTTCCTCCCCACTCCCATCTCAGGCATGGAGAAAAATGAAATAAATGTTCCATCACAAATGATCAGTTGTATATCAAATAAAATGTTCTTGGTTAAAAAAAGAAAAAAAAATGACATCAGGCATCTATTTCATTAAGACTTGGGCTCAGTTTCAAATCAAGATCATGAACCATTTAAAATTCCACTCCCACAAAAATCTGCCTTAACCTAGGAGATTTTCCTTGGTAATAAATGCTTTGTTCCCTGGGTCCTTTCCTTTTTATTTTTACATTTCATTTGGTACTGACTCTAAGTTTTGGGATCTGAATATAGGGAATCTCTTTTGACATTTCTATTTCAAAAGCTTTCACACTAGAGAATGAATCATTCGCACTTAATTCCAGAAGATAAGATACTATTTGCTTTGAGTCTCGATTTGGTTGCATTATATTCTACTAAAAATAAAAAAAAAATCCTTCTTTAAGAAAATAAAAAGAAAACAAGAAGTAAAAAGAGGGAAATTGGAATCTATTACAAAACAATTTACAGTTTGGGAATCCCTGCTTTCCTCTTATGAACTGAATCAAATTTATGGCTCAGGAAGAGTTCCCATTCTTTTCTAAATATATTTTAAATAAAAAATGATGAGAAGAACAACATATTCAAGTTCTGTACAATTTCTTTTTTTTTCTTCTTTGGGAAGACAATATAATAAAGAACGTATTTCACAAGTTGATTTACAGATTTAATAATCTATAATTTACAGATACAGTAAGAAAGGAAATGTTTTCCCACAACAATGAATAATAAAATGAAAACAACTGGATGAGAAAGATACTTGTAACTGATGTTTATGAACAGAAATTTTAGCCCAAAAATATGTATGCAAGAGAGATATTGGTTAATAAAGGCAACAGCTACTTTCTAGTGGAAGCATGGTTAAAGAATATGAATGTATGGTTATGTAAGAAGAACTATATCAAATGTTATTCAAAAGTTAAGCTTCCAGAAGAATTTCAAATTTTGTGAATTAGAGCAACAATGAGGTGTCATCTTAACTATAATTAGTAAAAATAAATCAATTTATTTATTTTATTTTATTTTATTTTATTTTTATTTTATTTTATTTTATTTTATTTTATTAATTTACATCCAAATTAGTTAGTGTATGGTGAAACAATGATTTTAGGAGTAGATTCCTGAATGCCCCTTACCCATTTAGCCCATCCCCCATGCCCACAATGCCTCGAGCAACCCTCAGTTTGTTCTCCATATTTATGAGTCTCTTCTGTTTTGTCCCCATCCCTGTTTTTATATTATTTTTGTTTCCCTGTGTACAATTTCTTTTAAAAAAAATGTTTATTTATTTTGAGAGAGACAGCAGGCGTGCGAGTAGGGGAGGGGAAGAGAGAGAGAGGGAGAGAGAGAATCCCAACTAGGCTCCACAGAGCCCAACACTGGGCTTTATCCCACAAACTAAGAGATCATGACCTGAGCCAAAAATCAAGAGTCAGATCCTTAACTGACTGAGGTTACCCAGCAGCCCCTGTACGATTTATTACTTTAATCGATTATTCAATGAATACAGAAAACTGAAAGATAGAAGAAAAAAATCTACCTTTCTCACTATCAGCTTTCAATCTGTAGAGGATAAACAAGAGAGTAAGAAGAAGCCCATAACTTGCCCCAGAAAGGATGAGCCTTCATGGTTAATATCAACTATGGACCTGTCTCAGCTCTACCTTTTCACTAATTCCTCTTCAAATCTAGCTCTTATTGATTTTTACTTTGCATCCTTAGTCACTTAAGAAAAATAAAACCAGAATTTCAGAGAAAGACTGAGGAAATCTAGAAACAACTTTGACCCCTCTTCAGATTTATCAGTGAACATTTTTTTTAATGCTAAGGTAGTGTACTCATAACACCAGCCATTACCAACAATTAAAATAGGTGTTTTTGTATGCCATAAGTGACAAATTTCAGATGTTACTTTGAGTTTGTTTGAGGGGGAAAAAAGAGGGGGCAGGGAAGGGAAGAGGGATTCAATGCTGTTCTTTGTAAAGTTAACTGTCTTGTTTAAAGTGGAAGATGACAGGGTCAGACCAGTAAAAGGGTCTGGGTACAGATCCAACTTGTAGTTAAAAATTGCCTGTGGAAGTAGATTGTAAAAAGATAAAACTCTTTTAACAACGGCTCCAGGAGTGATGTATAATTAGATACCTGGAAAAGTTGCAGAGACCTAGTGATAAGGCAGTTTTGTTTCATAAGCCTCAAACTCAAAAGCCAATGTCAGTTCTTCATCCCAGCATTTTACATAATTGCTCAGTGGTCTCTATGATGTTCCCAAAGGTTTGTCCTAAGTCAAAACATGAAAGTGGTTTTCTGGAAAACCGGTTTTATTTAGACCTTGGACTTGGTTTCTCCTTATTCTTCTGCTGTTCTGATTGTCCTTTGCTGCATGACAATAGGGAAGACATGTAAGAAGAGCCAGAAGAGGGAACCCAGGGACAAGACACAGACAAAGCCAAATGCCGACTATAGAGCATTTGGCTCTATATTTGGGGGTCTGTTCCCCATTGCACATAGTTATTTGTTCTTTTATCTTAATTCTATTGATAAGATCAAGTAACTGGATAATTTTGCTAGCTTATTTTTCTTTTTTTGTTTTGTTTTGTTTTTATTTTTGAGAGAGAGAGACAGAGCACCAACAGGGGAGGGGCAGAGAGAGAGAGGGAGACACAGAATCTGAAGCAGGCTCCAGGCTCTGAGCTGTTGGCACAGAGCTTGACATGCGGCTCGAACTCACAGACTGTGAGATCATGACCTGAGCTGAAGTCAGACGCTTAACCGACTGAGCCACCCAAGCAATCCAGATTATTTTTCTTTGATAACAACCTACCTAACAAAACCTACCTAACCTACCTAACAAAACTTAGCAGCTTAAAACAACCACCATTTTACTATTACCTCACCATATGGTGGGGTAGGAATTTGGGCAATTCTTATGCAACTTGTCACTTTGACTGGGGTCTCCTGGTAGATTTCATCTCGTGGCTCAGCTTGTCTCTTGGGTCCAAGATACATGACTAGCCCTTTGGCAAGAACAAATGGAAGTCTGAGCCTAACTCCCTCTCATGCAGTCTAGCACCTCTTACATTCTCTGGGACAGGCCCAGGGCTTCAGGGTGGAGTCGCTGCTCTGCTCGGAAGCCAGGCCTGAAACCCACAAAGCATCCTTCCAGCTCTACTCAGTCAGTCCAAGCAGTCACAGGCCAGCCCAACTGAAAGACTCTGCCGAAGAAGTATGAAAGTACTCACTGCTATCTTTTAATCTACCATGCCTGGTTTCTCTTTAGAATTCTTCCTGCTGAGGAGACTATAGATGCTGGAGAGGATGTGGAGAAACGGGAACCCTCTTGCACTGTTGGTGGGAATGCAAACTGGTGCAGCCACTCTGGAAAACAGTGTGGAGGTTCCTCAAAAAATTAAAAATAGACCTACCCTATGACCCAGCAGTAGCACTGCTAGGAATTTACCCAAGGGATACAGGAGTACTGATGCATAGGGGCACTTGTACTCCAATGTTTATAGCAGCACTCTCAACAATAGCCAAATTGTGGAAAAAGCTTAAATGTCCATCAACTGATGAATGGATAAAGAAATTGTGGTTTATATACACAACGGAGTACTACATGGCAATGAGAAAGAATGAAATATGGCCCTTTGTAGCAACGTGGATGGAGCTGGAGAGTGTGATGCTAAGTGAAATAAGCCATACAGAGAAAGACAGATACCATATGTTTTCACTCTTATGTGGATCCTGAGAAACTTAACAGAAAGCCATGGGGGAGGAGAAGGAAAAAAAAAAAAAAAGAGGTTAGAGTGGGAGAGAACCAAAGCAAGAGAGACTCTTAAAAACTGAGAACAAACTGAGGGTTGATGGGGGGTGGGAGGGAGGGGAGGGTAGGTGATGGGCATTGAAGAGGGCATCTTTTGGGATGAGCACTGGGTGTTGTATGGAAACCAATTTGACAGTAAATTTCATATATTAAAAAAAACTAAAATTAAATTAAATAAATAAAATTAAAAAAAAATTCTTCCTGCTGAAATAAATAAATAAAAATAAAATAAAATTCTTCCTGCTGGTATTTTGCCTCCAAACCTCTGCATGGAAGTTAGTTTGTCTATCATATAAGATACGTAAATCGTAAAGAAACATTACAAATGATTGCATTTGCTGTTAATTAACAATGTGCATAGGTAAGGGTAGAAGTGACACTTACTGGAAGTGGCAACATGGAAGGGAAAATAATAAATTCCAATGTAGACAAGTATCGATAGGCACTTGGTAGAAATTACTGAAGTACTGAAAGTACTTCAGTTACCTTTTTCCTTCTCTTGATTCAATAATTCCCCTCAAGATAATTAATCCAGGAAAGTCATTCAAAAAGAGAAAAAAAACTATATATACAAACATATTTATAAGTGTGTTATTCACAACCTTGAAACACTAGAATTGATGTGAACTTAGGAGAAATATTTAAGTCAACTGTATCAATATCCAGTTATACTGTGTAGCTATAAATTAATAAATGCCATGCTTCTGTAGAAGCATAAGGCCATTTTTTATCATGAAAAGTAGATAAAGCTAAAAATAAAATTGTAATTGATATGGTTATAATATATATTTAGATTATGCTTGTGAGAATAGAAATAGGCAAAGAATAAGAAGAAATAAAAATAGGTTTTGTTGAAGTGGTATTTTTTAATTTGTTTTATTTCATCCTGTTTTAAAGTACATTCAATAATAAATATATTAAAATTTACTTACCATCCCAGGCCATACCTCAAAAATTCAAAAACATGCATTAAATGCCTTTGGCCTTGGAAACATGTATAAATCTATATATAGACATACACAGTAACAAACATCTTTACATAAATAAAATGCGTAATTTATACTTTTATTTTGGCATATCACATGACAGGGTACAAGGTGATGTCGTGGGAAAAGACTCCCCTGGGTGTTGGCAGACCAGAGCCCTAGTTCGGGCTCTCCACATTCACAGGAGATGAGGCAGACGATATAGTAACACTCCAGTCCTCAGGTTCCCAACTGGTAGAACATGAAGGGGAGAAAGATCACCCCAAGAGTCCCTCATGGTTTTTTAATTATTTGCTTCTAGGATTCTAAAAGTATTAGCTTTTTGTTTGTTGTCTGTCAAGGCTGCCTTAAAAAATAAGAAAATGCTCAGAATGTAGTGTGCTTTATTGGCTGATAAAGATAAATGCATGGCCAGGAAACAAAGACATTTACTTCGACAGATATTTATTTGGCACCTATTGTTCTAGGTATCGTGACCAACATATAAAATGCCTGCCCTCATGGCGCTTATATTCTAAAGACAAGGGTGGACAGAGACGATAAATAAAATATTTGATTGGTCACATATTGGTGACCAATTGGTAAGCGCTATGGAGAAAAACCAATCAGCGTGAGCAGGTCAGCCTAAGTCTGTAGGGGATTCTGGCAATTTCAAACAGGATGTTCAGGGAAGGACCCTATGAAAAGCTACACCTGAGTAAAGTAAAGCAGATGAGGAAGCAGCTCTGAGAACACCAGTAGGCATTCCCACTGGGCTGGAAACTGCTGGGGGATTTGAACCGAGGGATGACATGAGGGACTTACATGTTAACAGGCTCACTTTGGCTGTTATGTTTGAGATAGAATGAAGTAGGACAAAATGGATGAAGGGAGACTAGTTAGGAAGCTACTAAAATAATCCAGGTGGGATGGTAACAGGAGAGATGGTGAGATGTGGTTGCATTTAGGTGTATCGTGAAGGAAGAGGTCACAGGGTTTGCTAAAGAATTGGATGTGTGATAGCAAAGGGAAAAAGAGGAGTTAAGGCTAACTTCAAATTCTGGGCCTGAGATGGTAAGGACTGAAGAGAGGGCAGGGTGGAGGTCATGAAAGGGACCAGGAGTCTGGTTTGGGTAAGTTCGAATGCCTATTAGATTTCAAGTGGCCATAACTAGTTGGAAAGACAAGTCAGGAGCTAGAGGCGGGGACCTCGGTTAGACTTATAAATTTGGGAATTAATTATCAGTATATAGAAATTTTAAATGATGCTAAAGCCATGAGACTGGATGGATCACTAAAAGAAAGTGTGTTGATAGAATAGAAAAGAGGACCAAGGACTAAGGAGGAATCCAATGCTAAGAGTTTGAGAAGTGAGCAGGTTCCAGCCAAGGAGATGAGAAGAAATAGCCAGCCTTATCAGCTGGAGAAAGACCAGGAGAAATGTAGTAGAAGGCGAGAGAAGAAACCATTGCAAAAAGTAGACATCATTTCTGGAATATCAGCTGTTAGTGGTTGAATCTACACTTGCAGATTTTCTATGGCAAGTGAAAATGTCATATGTGTCCACTAGCTCCATTGAAGGATGTTTATAATCACACCTAGTTAGGAGAACATATTTATGGATATGTGTGTTGTATCATTATATTCTAAATAGAAATTATGTTTGGAACATCTGGTATTTCTTATCTTTCACACCTTTCCCTACCCCCATCATCACAAATGATTATTTCTAATTAACTCTTACAATTGTTTTCTCATGTCATGTAAATGTCATCAAAATCAATGTGATTACAAATAAAAAATAGTCTAATTCTCAGTCGTGTGGGTTTGCCACACTATACACTAAAAACTACTTCTATTTATTTTAAAATGTTGAATTTACATTAGATTATAGACATGTAATAATTTGAGGACTCATGGCATATTACAAAATGAAGCTGCTTTGTGAATATACTCATCATAAGAACATGTTGACCACATTTTCCTTCTCAAACCACCTTCTATCTCCAATCCTGCCTAATAAATCTTGCTTCCTTACTCCCTTAGGAGATAAAGCACTTTATTTAAAGCACCTTTCCTGATAGTTGATCTAAGAGAAGGGGAAAAGAAATAGATATAACTCACTGACAGCCTCGGGATATAGACATCCTGTCTCCATTCCTTTTAGCTTTTACTGGACATCAGGCTGCCAGTCTAATAAGGCAACAAAGAAAAGTAAACAGAAATGAAAAGCAAAATAAATAGCAGTCTTTATCCCACTGGAATAACCATAAATTTAAAAATGCAATCTTGGCTATATCGTAAAAGGATTTTCTTGGTTTGTTTGCATAGCTGTATTTTATTCAATTCTGAACTAATCTGGACTTTTTTTTTTAAGATTCTTATTGTACATCAATCTAATTTATCCTAAAAATCTTTTGCAAAAAATATTTCTTCAGCAAATTGTGCTATATGTGTGCCATATGGCATCGTCATGCATACCCAAACTATAAGTTCTAATCTACAGTGGAGAACTAGGTAGCATAATTCCTAAGACCTGTGTTTTCACAGATGTACCTTGTAGATGCACTGAGACAGCACAGTAAATATAAGTGATAAGAGTGATTATGGGTAACGTGTAGTTTGCCTTGGCTTTACTGACAAATCTTTGACATTAAGTCATGTGCCCTACAAGCCCATGTGCACCTGTCCCCAATGCCTTGGTCTGTTTTACAGTCTTCTTCTGGCACTATCTAATGAAAGCTATAAAAAGAGAATGTTTACTTTCCATTACAACAGCAAAAAAAATTTCAAGAATGAAGCCACAAAAATACCATACCATGTCACAGGTCCCATCTTAATAGTAAGCCTAAAAGTAGTTAGCACCAGACCATCACCTCAGGTCAGAAACACAGACTTTCTGAAACCAAACTTTCTTTAGACTTAACATTGAAATGGGATTACTATCACAAAAAATATTAAAGTAGAAAATAAACAATTTCTTAATGCCAGTTTGTTTTTTGATTGACATGATTGTCCAGTAACATTTATGTTCTACATTTTTCTATGAACCTTTCTTTTCTATTAGATTGTAAACCCTAAAGATTAGGAACCAAGATATCTTTAACTCCACTTTATCTATTTTAGCTCAGGACCATAATGGGAGATAGTCATTCTTTGACTACCAGGTATACAGTGAGAGAAGAAAGGAGAAAATGATCAGCTATCTATGGTCATATTCATTTAAGGATATCTAGATCCACTTCATAATAATGTTTCAAGTTTCTTTTTTTAATATATAGAGAGGAGTAAGATGTTACCTTAACAAGTACCAGCAGCTTTCACTACACCTTCCATCATCCAGTTTTTTCCCCCAGCTTAAAAAACATAGGCACGGGGCGCCTGGGTGGAGCAGTCGGTTAAGCGTCCGACTTCAGCCAGGTCACGATCTCGCGGTCCGGGAGTTCGAGCCCCGCGTCAGGCTCTGGGCTGATGGCTCAGAGCCTGGAGCCTGTTTCCGATTCTGTGTCTCCCTCTCTCTCTGCCCCTCCCCCGTTCATGCTCTGTCTCTCTCTGTCCCAAAAATAAATAAACGTTGAAAAAAAAATCTTTAAAAAAAATAAAAATAAATAAAAATAAAAAAAATAAAAAACATAGGCACATTTATCTGATGCTGCCCCATTATAAGCCATCACAAGATTTTCCTGAATCCCAAATGAAGACCTCAGACTCAGGCCTGCCAGACACCTGATTCCCAAAGGGGTGGAACTCTTAATGGTTCCACTTACTTTTCACATCAGGACTCACAGAAAGTTCCAGGACTCATTGGAAAGTTCCAGTGATTGGTCACTGGCTAAGGGGAGGATCTTTCTAGCATTTATAATTATTTTTTAAATGAAATAAATTTTAAATTTCTTAACAACTAGGTTCTGCCTCCATTTCCCCCACCCCCACCCTGCTTTTGTTTTTCAGGTACAGAGCAGTTGCTTCCTGGAGTCGTGTCCAGGGAATTGGGATTCCCTTGATCACTGCTATTGAGATCGTCTCCATCTGGATCCTTTCTTTTATCCTGGCTATCCCTGAAGCTATCGGCTTCGTCATGGTGCCCTTTGAATACAGGGGTGAACAGCACAAAACCTGTATGCTCAATGCCACATCAAGATTCATGGAGGTATGGAGAGTTTAAAGGAAATTGGGGAGGAGAGGAGGTCTTCATATATACTTTACCATCGCCAAGACTTGATATTTTTACAGTGCCCAGTGTGGCTTACTCTGTTAGTTCAGTCCCATAATTAGAGCAACTATTTTGTTTTCACTCTTATATTAGAGCACAATTGTAGACACAACTCTAGTTTTACCCCAAACAACTCAGCATCTGAAACAAACTTACTCAGAAAGATAGATGTGGGGGGGGGGGGGGGGGGAGTATATATATACACAGTGCTATTTGTTTTTATAATAAGTAATACAGCACAACAATTTCCATCTGATGGGCATGCTAATATGTATTTTATGTTATTTGGGGAAATGCACATTCCTCAGACTTTTTTAAAGATAGATTTACTAACTTAAAGTAGGAAGTTATACTTCATGTACTTATATTAGTACAAATTCTATATGTAATATACAAATAACAAATTTGCAGAACTTTTTAAAAAGTGTTTTAGTTCTTTAACAAATTCAGTTGTTGTTTGATATATCTGACCACATTAATGTTTTTTTGAAAAGTTTAATTACATAACTAAGTGCATTGGGAAACATGTTTAAAATGCATATTTCCTTTGCCAAACTAGTCAAATGTGGACTGGGGAGGAAAAGGAGAACCATTTCTCTTAAATCAGCATAATTTAGTGCTTTGATGTAGGTTTCATGCAGCTCAGATTCCACATTTAATCCTTCACAGACATCCCCAGGTATGTTTTCCTAACTTGAAAAATTCACAAAATTAGTGGTTTTACAGTTGACCAGTTTTCCTGCATTGGAAATTCTTCTTTTAAAATTAAAAGTACTCATGAAAACTGCCAAACTGGCAATGTTAAAATTAAGGTCTTCTGTTTATCTACTGACCTTTTTATTAAGTCGATGTCCATAGTGAAAAACAAAGTAGCAGCAGGAGGTTATCAGAATTTGGGCAGTGCGAATAAGCAATCTAGCTATTCCCGACAAAAGTGTTAAAGAGAAGAGGCTTAGTATAAGAATGAACTCACTAATCAATTGAAACTAGACAAAATGAAATGGGCTACTTCACAACAACCGAGTCTCTCTTCTAGAGTGGGCAAGCAAAGACTAGCTAGCTACCTAAGGGGATTACAATGAAAAGTATGAGTTCAAACTGATTGTTTTTTAGATTCCATCCAACTCTGAAGTTTTCAGACTCATTCTCCCCCAGCTTGTGTTCCATTCTCTCCTCCTCAACTCTGCCCTAACCTAGAATGGAGGGAGGTCCCTCCATACCCTGGCTGATGACATTAGTTCAAAAGAAACGTGTGACCCCTTTCTCTACAGGCCTCTGCCATAGAGGGGGCAGGGGACTCCATTGAGACCCCTCAGAGGTCAGCTTCCAGACCTTCTGCAGCTGCTTCTAGGGCATTCACACCCAGGCAGCAATGCATCTGGAAGAAGGAGGTACAAGTGAAGAGAGCGCTTAAAGGAGTGTTTGTGTGCACTTAAACAAAGAGTTCTGATTTTTTTGTTCTTGTGTTTTGTTTTGTTTACTTCAGTACGCAAATCTTTCTACAGTGTGATGTGGAGAGGGAAATACTTGTATAAACAGATCTGAATAAACCAAGTCCCTTGGTGTAGTTTGCACTAACCTTAGGATAGAATTCAGGGGTCTGTGAACCTGAATGGAAAAGAAATTACATATTGATTTTCACTAACTTCTAACTGAAATTTATCATTTCCTTCTATTATGAATGTAGGCAACAAACCACAGTCATATTTAACAGAACCATTTTATTTCCACTAATGGAAGTAATACACATTTTCATAACATAACAGTTGGATAATCTTGAAATATCATTTCTGCTCATCATTATTTCAACTTCTGATGGTTATTAGAGCCACCATTTGATTTTTCATTTAATTTGTTAATAAACACCTAGATCAGAATTTTAATATTTTGATAGCTGTGTTTCAACATAATTGGCTACCACTGTAATCTTATTTTATTTTATGCATATAAAAGTATTATTCTCAGAAAGGATTATAGTCTTCACCAGACTTCCAAAGCATAGAAACAGTTAAGAACCTCTGCCCAGAACTTTTTTCCTCAGGAACCATTTATAGATTATTTTAATAGACATGTTATAAATGTAGCCTACTGGGCCTCTTTCTATATTCAGCAACTGTCCGGTTTTTCACAGAGCAGCATGATTATTTTTTACTGTGGGAACTGAGATAATACAGGAGGCTGCATTATCCTTCGTAAATAAACAATCTGGAGAAAGAGTATAAGGAAAAGCATTTCTTCCTAAGTCGGTGATTAATTTAGTGGGAGGAAGAACGCAGATATAATTTTCTAATTTCCATTTTGTAGAGTACTAAATTTTCTCCTTTAAAAAGACATAAAACTTAATAATACTATTATTTACAAATCCTGCCCACAGAGAGATAATGCTAAATAGGCCTTCAGATAAGATACTCTGCCTCAATAGTTTCCAGGTGATAAGTATTAAGAGCTCGAGAAAGGGCATGGTTATTGATGGCTCTAACTGGCTGGCTGCAAGGTCACATAGCAAGCATACCAGGCAAAGGGTTAACTCCCAGTAACCAGAGCTACACAGATAAGCCATTCATAACCTTCGCTGTTACCACACAAGATATTCACATTAAGTACACTTTAACCACAAGAGTCAAAAGTAAACTTGGCACTAGCAAAGTTTTGAGGCTCATCAATAAGTAAAGATAAATACATATTCTATCTATCTCAAAATCATGCTTTATGAGCTTTGGGAGGGAACTCTTCTTCTCGAGTAGGGCTCTCCCACTGTGTTATTAAAACCAATTTCGGTTTATAAAAAGTATCTTTGTCAGGATTATTTTTAAGTGCAATTTCTTCATGTGCTACTAGAAAGCCAGGATCATTTTTGGATTTTCCATTGGATTTTGGATTTTCCATTGAGTTTTGAGCACCACCCCAAGCCCTTTACCACAAGTGTGAATGTAGAAACATATCTACAAGCACGAAGATTTTGAAGCTACCAGAGCACTGCCCAGTAAATTTCGATTACAATGCACCTCCTATTCTCTCCCTTTCTTCACCCTACAGTTTTACCAAGATGTGAAAGACTGGTGGCTCTTCGGGTTCTATTTCTGCATGCCCTTGGTGTGCACTGCAATTTTCTACACCCTCATGACCTGTGAGATGTTAAACAGAAGGAACGGAAGCTTGAGAATTGCCCTCAGTGAACACCTTAAACAGGTAAACCTAATAAGATCGTGAAAATTTGGCCAAGACTTATTTGTCCCGGACAACAGAAGGCCTATAAATAAGTGTATTTATTTAGCATATTTACCCTGGTTTGCTAAAAATAAAGTCTTATAACTGTTTTATTTATAGTTATAGTATTAGAAACTTCTTTTTTTTAATTTTTTTAATGTTTTATTTTTATTTTTGAGAGAAAGGGACAGAGACAGAGCACAAGTGGGCAGAGAGCAAGGGAAATACAGAATCCCAAGCATGCTCCAGGCTCCAGGCTCCAGGCTCCAGGCTCCAAGCCATCAACACAGAGTCCAGTGTGGGTCTCAAACTCACAAACCACGGGACCATGACCTGAGCAGAATGAAGTCAGATCCTTAAAAACTGAGCCACCCAGGCGCCCCAGTATTAGGAATTTCTTTTGTGAAATAGAGAGTCTGCCTGTAAAACAGGTGGCCTGGAGGCAGGGCCAAATAGAGAAGAACTATTCATTTAGTTTGCCAAGAGTATATTGAACATGTGTGTTTGTGTGTCTGTGAATTGAACTGGGCTTGGAACTGTGCCAGGACACAAAGAGGCATAGGACTTTCTCCCCTAGCAGGCTTTGTAGTCTTGGTGTAGAAATAAAATACAACATGAAAAAATTAGAAAATAGAATCACCAAATATGGTAAAAGTAGCCTATGCTGTAGAAAGCCAAGGATGATATAAAGACAAAGTCACAAAGACGCTTGTCATGGATGAGGGAGATCGAACTGTTCATAAAGGATAAATGGGTTTGATGGGGAAGAAGAAGACAGAGGGCATTTCAAGTGGGAGGACAGGAGTCTAGTTAGAACATGGCACAGGCACCACGCATTTGGGGAGTGGAAAAAAGAGATGAACCTCACTAGAAAACCATCCAAGGTAAGACTCAGGATAGGAAATGGGACTGGGTACATAAAAAGAGGTCAGATTTTGGATAGCCCCAAAATTTGTACATGTCAATAGGAGGCTGCTGTTGGTTCCCTCCCTGCCCTCCCCTCCCCTCCCTCACTACCAGGAAGCAAACAGAACATGTACAGCCATGGACTTTAGAGGGCAAACCTTTACACTTATACTTGCTGGCTCTGTGTTGTTGGGCAAATTGCTTAATCTCTCTGAATCTCTGGGTCTTCATAAAATATATGCAATAATATCTGTACCTTTATGTACAAATACTGATTCAGTTTTAAATTTTAAAAAATTAAATAGGGGTGCCTGGGTGTCTCAGTCAATTAAGCATCTGACTCTTGATCTCAGCTCAGGTCTTGATTTCAGGGTTGTGAGTTCAAGCCCCATGTTGGGCTCCACACTGGGCATAGAGACTACTTTTAAAAAATTAAACAAAATGTATATAATAATACATCAAGAGGATTACCTAATGCATGTACAGTGTCTAATAGAGCCCAACTCATAGTAAGTACCCAGAAAATGTTTGATACATATTAATTCAAAGAGTAAAACTAGGACTACAGGTAAATTCTCCGTCTCAGCAGAGAAGTGGATAAGAACACCCAACCGCACCAAAAGATAATGAATTGTTGATGAAGCCTGTAAATCTGCTCTCTACAATTACCATACAAAAGCAACATTCTTCATCAGCAACTCTTCTCAACTATTGTACTGATTTTTCTGAGTCTTCAGCTTCTTATCTATAAATTGGGCATAATTGTATATGAATCAATATTATTACAAAAATCAAAGGCATTAGGTGCATACATGTAATTTGTAAAATCCTTACGTGCCATAAAAATGGTAGCTATATTTTTTATTAAAATGTAACGGAAAATTATATTGAGAAAATTTAGTATGACTTTGTTCAGGCATGAATGTTTCAAGTGCTCCAGATGTAAAATATATCAAGTAATTACTGTGTTTCACTCCTGCAGTGGAGGTAATTAATTAGAATAGATTTATAAAAAACAAAAACAAAACCCCATAGTGTTTTTCAATGTTGACTTTTTCATTAGCACCATGATTGAGTGTTTAAGCTGAATGGTACCTGCTCTGAAAATAACTGAATAGGGATTGGTCACAATAATAGGATGCTCCTTCACATTTACATAGCATTTTATAAGTTTCCAAAGAGCATGTCATTTGCTTATTTGATTTCTTCCAAGCACCCCGAGATATAAGCAGGGTAGATGTCCGCATAAGGGTGGTTAAGCGATTGGCTTATCCAAGTGGAAATTAAAAGCAAAGACTTGGTCCTCCTACAATAGTCACTGCCTTTGTCACACCCAAAGCTGTAGCAGTTTCCAACAGCAGGAGAGCAAGCCTACTGGAAGGCTTTCCATGGGGGCTGTAGGGAGCTAGCTCTCAGTGAAAGGCCATGCCACCCTTTAACTAGTATCCTATATAGCTCTGGTCTTGCTTTCTGCACGGTTTCCTCGAATTTCTCTGTATTATTCTTTCAACATCTTTTATCAGTTAGGGATTGTGTTTGGATGCCGGTAGCAGAAAACCCAAAATAACATTGAGCAAACCAAGTGGAGGTTTCTTCTTTCTCCCACAGGAAAAAAAAAAAAAAGTCACTGGTTCAGTGTTCAAGGGACTCAGAAGCCAGGGGTCTGCTGTTTTGCTGACTTTTCCTTTAGTATTGGAAGACAGTAGCTACAATTCTACCCCTATATCAGATTTCCAGGCAGCAAAAAGGGAAAGAATATAGATCATATTAGTGTGTGTGCATCAGAAGGAGTACCCTCCACTTTTAAGTAGCTTTTCCAGAAACCTCTTACAATGATTTCTACTTGATCTCAGTGGTCCAACTGTGTCAGGTGGCCATGCAGATGATTAGCCCAGGCTCACCTGCTGACATAATAAAATCACGGTTCTGACTGATAGTAAGGAAAACAGGAGAATAGATATTGGTTAAGCAAATATCAGACTACCATACAACATATTACCTTTCGAATGATCATCCTCTTTGAGGATGTGCTCAAGGGAGATAACCTTTCCCCCAGTACCCAGTACCCTCCTTTTCTCTTTTTCTGGTCACATTGTCTTCCTGTGTACACCAAAGGACCCTTTAAAATAATCCCCTATTCCTACAGATTGGAACTCTTTATTTTCTCAACCATTGCTTAGCTTATATGTTCTCTGAAGCCATATCCCAGCTATCCCACCCAATAACTCTGGAAGATTAAAGAACTCCAGTCCTTTGGTCTAGAGCAGCAGTTTGTGACAACTGCCTTGAAATCTTCTTAAATGGCTCTATTAATCATGTGGGTTTATTGTAGGCTTCCCATACTTAATGTTATATGCTTTGGGTTGAACCAGCGTTACCCTTCCAAATCCTGTTTTCAATCAATTTTATTTTGACATTAACTGATCCCAGTTACAGACGAGTTGCATTTTATGTTCCTAGTTAGGCTTTCAAATGCATGCGTTTTAATGCTGAAGCATAATGCACACAAATGACTGTTGCAGATAATTCCTAACCTATGATTTTTCTGGTCTACACAAACTCAAAAGTATGTAAACCTTCAAAGTGAAGTCAGTCCAGGGTCAACATGTCCCACTTGTTCTAATCATCATTGCTGATAATCCTTTACCCTCATCCCTCTGTTTGCAAACAAGATGTCGTTGGAAGCTATATGTCATTAATAAAAGAATTTTAGAAGCAAAAAACTCCCAGTGCTAGCTTTCTTCAACAGCAAGAAATGGGGGAAACACATTGCTATTGACCTTTTCTCTTTTTCCTACTTACGTTTTCCAAATATCTTCATAGATTTGTTCCTTCTTTATTATGCTAGGTTCAGTCACTTTGACTGCCATGCTGCCATTAATGCTAGCTACCCATTATGGAGGCTTTTAGCTAACCATCTCCCCCATATAGTCACACACACACACACACACACACACACAGCCACAGTGTTGGCTCGGCTCCAGCTAGTTCCCATTTCCCTGACATCTAACTTCTATCCTGACCCTAATAACCAGTTTCAGGCCACCATCCTTCCTGGCAGCCACCCAAAAGAATCATTAGCAACTCCTTGATTAGAAAGTTGGACTCTAAATATTGAAGAGATAGAGGCACTGTGAGGTATGCTGTTCTGGCTCTTTTTTAAGTAATTCTTTCTTTGCTATCTACAACTTCCTTTGTATAGTTCTTTCCTCTGGTAGAAAAACACTAAACTTATTGTACTTTTTTTCCCCTCACTTTCCTTTAGCGTCGAGAAGTGGCAAAAACAGTTTTCTGCTTGGTGGTAATTTTTGCTCTTTGCTGGTTCCCTCTTCACTTAAGCCGTATTTTGAAGAAAACCGTGTATGATGAGATGGACAAGAACCGATGTGAATTACTTAGGTATGATCCTGTGTACTCATTAGGAAATTGGAGTTTCCCTAATTTGCACACTTATAATACTTTTTACCAAACCACCTAGTCTATAGCCTCATTAGCCGTGAAAATTAAAACTGCCAAGTTGATTATTTTTCTTGAGCTGACATAGCCCATGACTGATCCCCAAATTTGTGCAAGCCATAGCTTGGCTTGTGGCTCCCCTCCTGAGGCTGTGCATAATGGTTTGAGCTAACCAAGTGGCCGGTATATCTGTAAATGTTCTGCAGAACTGAAACTGCCATTTAAACAAGCACTTTAAAAAAATTCTGACTGCCACCTGTAAGAAATGGCTCCTGGGCAAGAAAAATGCTTATTCTAGGGATAAATGCTAGCTAGCAGATTTAAAAACATTGTCTTCTAATTATTCTACACTATTTTCTTTTGTTCTAGTTTCTTGCTGCTCATGGATTACATCGGTATTAACTTGGCAACCATGAATTCATGTATAAACCCAATAGCTCTATACTTTGTGAGCAAGAAATTTAAAAATTGTTTCCAGGTAAGAATGTTTTGCACGTATTTTTTAAGGACAACCAAATGGTTATATTAAGTAGCCAACAAGCATGGCTAATTCTAGTAGAGAAGTTAAAATCATATTCTGTTACCTAGAGAGTCAGATTGTTAGCATAAAGCAATATTGTCCAGATGTTGGCGAGGATGCGGAGAAAGAGGATCTCTTTTGCATTGTTGGTGGGAATGCAAACTGGTGCAGCCACTCTGGAAAACAGTATGGAGGTTCCTCAAAAAACTAAAAATAGAACTACCCTACGACCCAGCAATTGCACTACTAGGCATTTATCCAAGGGATACAGGTGTGCTGTTTTGTAGGGACACATGCACCCCCATGTTTATAGCAGCACTATCAACAATAGCCAAAGTATGGAAAGAGCCCAAATGTCCATCGATGGATGAATGGATAAAGAAAATGTGAGATATATATACATACATATATATATATACACATACATATATATATGTAGATATATAATAGAGTATTACTCGGCAATCAAAAAGAATGAAATCTTGCCATTTGCAACTACGTGGATGGAACTGGAGGGTATTATGCTAAGTGAAATTAGTCAGTCAGAGAAAGACAAAAATCATATGACTTCACTCATATGAGGACTTTAAGAGACAAAGCAGATGAACATAAGGGAAGGGAAACAAAAATAATATAAAAACAAGGAGGGGGACAAAACAGAAGAGACTCATAAATATGAAGAACAAACTGGGGGTTGCTGGAGGGGTTGTGGGAGGGGGGATGGGAAGGAATCTACTCCTGAAATCATTGCTTCACTATATGCTGACTAATTTGGATGTAAATTTAAAAAAATAAAAAATAAAGTTAAAAAAATAAAGCAATATTGTCAGAAAAATTGTCAGAAAAGCAAGATCAGTTCAGACAACAAAATATTCAG
Organism: Acinonyx jubatus; assembly: GCF_027475565.1. Taxonomy (NCBI): domain Eukaryota; kingdom Metazoa; phylum Chordata; class Mammalia; order Carnivora; family Felidae; genus Acinonyx; species Acinonyx jubatus. The sequence goes on along the minus strand of NC_069382.1, from coordinate 77,897,713 downwards.
AGGTATAAAAAAGACTAACTTAATAATATGCTAATTTAGTATGCTGCTTTAAAAAGAAATGCTCAAGGGGCGCCTGGGTGGCTCAGTCGGTTAAGTAGCTGACTTTAGCTCAAGTCATGATCTTGTGGTCTGTGAGTTCCAGCCCTGCGTTGGGCTCTGTGCTGACAGCTCAGAGCCTGGAGCCTACTTCTGATTCTGTATCTCCCTCTTTGTCTGCCCCTCCCCTGCTTACTATCTGTCTCTCTCTCTTTCAAAAATAATAAACATTAAAAAAAATTTTTTTTAAATACACTGTTTTAAAAAGAAATGCTCAAGGGGCCTTTGGGTGGCTCAGTCGGTTAAACATCTCGTTCCTGATTTCAGCTCAGGTCATGATCTCATAGTTCATGGGATCTAGCTCTGAGTCAGAGAGATCCCTGCTTGGGTTTCTCTCTCTCCCTCTCTCTCTGCCCCTCCCCTGATCTTTCTCAGGTTTGCTCGCTCTCGCTCTCTCTCTCAAATAGGTAAACTTTAAAAAAAAATTTTTTTAAAGGAATGCTCAAGGGGTGCTTGGATGGCTCAGTTGGTTGGGCATCCAACTTTGGCTCAGGTCATGATATCACAGTTTGTGGGTTCGAGCCCCGCATCGGGCTCTGTGCTGACAGCCTACTTCAGATTCTGTGTCTCCCTCTCTCTCTGGCCCTCCCTCACTCATGCTCTGTCTCTGTCTCTATCTCAAAAATAAATAAAACATTAAAAAAAATTTTTTAAAGGAATGCTCAAATGTGAGCTCCAGGCTGCATAGAATACATAAAACCTATTCATGCTTTTCATTATCTTAGACTTTAACCACAGTCTCCAACAAAATATAAATTCTGTTGTTAAAAACAATCTTGCTAAATGCTGCTTAATACTATATTTAATAATAGCCTCTTCAAGGAGAGTAAATGCTTATTGCCCTGGAAATCTGAACTAATGTAATTTCATTCAAAATCAGTTTCCTTATGTTCTTCAAACTTCCTTGCAGCTAAGCTAACCCACGTCCTCCAGAAGCTCCATGCACTTCTTACCAAGGTGTCATTTCTGCAGTTCCTGGGATGATTTAGCATACAGTTAATTCTAACTGGATTTTGTTCTCTTTGGCCAGGATGTTTAACTTCAGTTTATGGCACATATTAGGAAGAGTAGGGTAGAGATCAAGGCTGCAGGATCTGGAAGCAAACAATCTTGATTTACACCACAGCTTTGTACTTGCTAACTGTCTAACTCAGGTCCAGGTGGTACCCCTCCTGCCTCCTCAGTTTGATCATCTGATTTTATAGATTATCTATCTCATGGGTAGGATTCAGTGGGCTAATATATGTTAAGCACTTAAGACAATAATAAGCTGTCAGTATGAGTTTATTATTATTAGGGGTAGAGAAGAGAGGAAAACCACAATGACTGCCCTCATGTAATTTGCCATCTAGAAGGAGACAAACATATATTTACCAAAGAATCATACAAATAAATGAATCTTGGCATGGAAGTTCTAGCCAACACCTTTTTGAAGTCTACTTGATAATGTTTACAAGTCATGAAATGCTATAAGAAAGATTCTGCCCAAAGAAGGATTGACTAAAATGCTGGTCATGATAATATATAATCTGGAGTTAACATCATTTTGATTAATTTACATACTAATTAGAGGGAAAGGAAAAATCAATGTACAAACTCTCAGAAATTAAACATGTCTTTTGACTGATCTGCAGAAAAAGGTAGCATATGCTGGAGAAATCTAGAGTCCTGGGCTCTAATTCCAGTTCTGCCTATTTCTCCCCTAAACCTCCCTGTCCTCATTAATAAAATGAGGAAAACAGCACCTACCACCTAAGGTCATTATGAACATCAGATGAGGTGCCCCATGCAGATGGTGCACACTGTGGAAATGCCAGGCCCCTCTGGACTCTTCTCCATCCATGCCTACCCCAAGTCATGGAACATCTCCCTCAGGCCAACACTGCCTTCTCTTCCTCTTTGACTTGGTGAATAAATTAAAACAAGAAACAAGGGATCTATTTTTCCAGCACTAGAATGGACAGTTTAACTTCTACCTAGAAATTATAGGCTCCATACTCTAGATTACTGTTCAGGCTCACATTCTGTCCTCAAATTTGTATGGACATTTCCCCCTTGTTGGTAGGAAGCCAAGGCCTCTGTGTTCTGCTGGGAATGGGTTGGTAGGCTTATGTTATTTAGAATCTGTTCTTTCTCCCAGTCTTGCCTCTGCTGCTGCTGTTACCAGTCCAAAAGTCTGATGACTTCGGTCCCCATGAATGGAACAAGCATACAATGGAAGAACCACGAACAAAACAACCACAACACAGAGAGGAGCAGCCATAAGGACAGTATTAACTAAACAGCTTAAGAAACATTAATCAATATTCCTTCAAAGTCTGTTGAAGAGAAAAAAAATCACGCAGCAACTGTGTTTCCAGAAATATTTTCTCCAAGTCTTCTCCCATGATGCAACCCCAACCCCAGAAAAATGCTTTCCAAAACATCAGAGGGTGGACTGGCTTATAGTCACAAATTCAATGAATCTTTCTTCTTTAATTTATCTAATTTACATATTCTGCATGTTATATTCAGCACCAAAAAATGTTGGGAGTTAGCAGGGAGAAAGGAGACTGTTCAATTAAACCAGAAGGATATTTGCTACTTTTGCATGAAAATAGAGTCTCCGAGTACTTAACAGCTTCCATGGCAGTTCTGTGGAATGTTCCATGAGAACTGGTCATAATGAAAATTTTGTAATCTTGACAAGGTTTTCTTTTTTTTAATTGGCCAAAGACAGTAAGATGAACAATTAGGTTAATGTTTTTCATGTCACTTTTTTTATTTTTAAAACACCAATTCTCAAGCTGCAACAAATACAGCCACTTAAAGCACAGACTGATATCCACATGTGGCAGTTTAATAGCTGCTATTCAAAGAATTGTTAAGAACCTATATATATATATATATATATATATATATTTTTTAATGGTGTTTCATTACAGGAGATCTGGAGCATATTTTTATGTTAAATTTTAAAATAATGCTTGAATCAAATAATTCTATTTTTTGCAAACCCAATCTTTTTAAAATGTAGATATTTTGTGTAAAACCAATGTCATGTACCAAAATGTAAATGTACAAATCATTCAACTATACCCAAGAATTTCAGTGGAATGTATTGAAGTCTAAAGCACACTTCATAGAAAAAGATTGAATCTTTTTTGAAGATTTGGAAATTTTCACTGAGACTTTGTTTTTTTGGTCATAGTAACGTGTGTGTATGTATGTGCATATAGATGTACATATACATATATGTATAATGTATATAGATGTAAGCATATCTATATACATTATACATATCACCTCATATTCTCGTGATTTCTCTTAAAATGTTAACTGGCAGTAAGACTTTTTTGGTCATTCCCTTTTCCATGTAAGAAACAATTTCAAGGTGGCCAACTGAGTTTATCATGTCAGTGAAATATAATTATCCCCAAATGCCACCATGAACTTACGGTTCTTCACTTCCCTGGGTTTCCAGTATGAATCGAAACACCTCCCCCACCCCTGCTCCTCACATGGTCACCATTTCAAAGGGCCCACAGTGACTTTTGCTGGGCATTTTCCAAGATGTTTACAGACTGTGAGTATGGCAAAAAACCTTTTACTGTGTGTATATAAATATATATAAACAACTGTACATTTCTTTTAGCCAATTTTTCTGTGATTGTCTTTATGGAATATACTTGTGTGTGTGATATATGCATGTGTGTGACAGTATGTATGGACTTAATGAAATCTAATAATAATGCCCTGTAGTTGTACTACAGCACACACTCTGAGTGGGTGGAATCTAGTGGTTGTTCATCATGACAACTGGCCTTAGTTTTAATATATCTGTGTTCACAATCCTTGTGACCATGTTGCCATTACAAATGGAATATGAGAGGCAGCATGAAAGAGGATGCACCATGGGTTGACAATAGGGTTTGTTTAATTAGTTGGTTGGTTGGTTGGTTGGTTGGTTGGTTGGTTGGTTGGTTTGATAAAACAGTATTTGGGGTTATACTTTTTCCTGTGCTAGAGCAAAAATCATTCAATTTTGAAGTAGTATATTGTCCTGGTTCCTCAACTCAATGTGCTGATGAGACTGACAAGAGGTCTGATGTTTCTATCAGACTTCACCAGATAGATTGCTGATGATAAATTACCTAAGCTGATTTTTTGGGCTATATTTTAGCATAGTCATGTATAAAATGATATCAGGTTCCAGCTTGTGCCATTGCAGGCCTCCTCTATGTGTGAGCAGTCAAATTCCATTACTATACTGGTGAATCACATACAGTGATATATACCTATAATATAAGCCATAGTTCACATCATTTTGTTTAGACAATTGTCTTCTTTTTAAAGATATTTTGTCTCTTGCATATTAAAAATGCATTTTATAAGTTCAGAGAGTCATAGATTTCTGAATAAAACACAGACTTCAATGTGCATTTAATTTATGGACCAGTAAGTAACCATGATTTACTAACAGGAATAGTTCCAATTTCTACCTTTACCACATCTTTCCAAGTAGATCTGTAGAAATGAGCCAGAGGCCAAGGCCCCTGCATTGGCAGTGGCCCATAAGTATAAAATAAAAGTTTACAGAAGACTTGCAAGTGTCTCTTCATTTTTACATAGTTTTACATAGAAAATGTTGATTACGTGATGCCTGTTGCAAATTTCTCCCTAGTAGTAGCCAGGCAAGCAATTTTACTTTCAAACAGGTACTTCCTATTCTCAACCTACTTTGTTATACTAAACACTTAACTCTTTCATTCATTCCTTCATTCACCTTTCCAGTAAGTTTTAAGCATCTACTATGCACCAGGCATTCTTCTAGGTTTGGGGGACATAGCAGCAAACAAAACAGGCAGAGTCCCTGCTCTCATGGAGCCTGCATTCCAAAGGAGGGAGTTGGACAATAAATAGCGTGTCAGGTGGATATCTGGAGGAAGATACTCATATATACCTACATGCTTATTTAACATCTCCAAATGAATGGCTAACAGACATACTATATCTAAAACTAAGCTCCTGATATCCCTCTAACCTGTGCTGCCATAATATTTCTCTGCTTATGTATTAGGGTTCTCCAGAGAAACAGAACCAATAGGATAGATAGATAGATAGATAGATAGATAATACATAGATGATACATAGATAGATAGGTAATAGATTAGATAGATAGATAGATAGATAGATAGATAGATAGATAGATAATACATAAAAGAGGAAATTTATTATAGGAATTGGCTCCATGTGATTATGGAGGCTAAAATATGCCATGATCTGCCATCTACAAACTGGAGAACCAGGAAAGCCAGTGATATAATTCAGTTCAAGTCCAAAGGCCTGAAAAAAACAGGGGAGCTAGGGTTAACTCCCAGAGTCCAAGGCCCAGGAACCAGGAGTACCAAAGTCCAAAGGCAAGAGAAGATAGATGTCCCTCATCAAGAAAAGACAGAATTCACTGTTCCTCTGCCGTTTTGTTTTTTTCAGGCCTTCTACAGATGGATGACACCTGCTCACACTGGTGATAGCAGATTTATTTGTTTTACTCAAGCTTCTGATTCAAATGTTAAACTCTTCTGGAAATACCCTCACAGGCACACCCAGAAGTAATATCTTACTGGATGTCTCTTAGCCTAGTCAACACATAATGTTAACCATCACAGCTCATTTAAAGACAGCTTCATTCTTTGAGCTGTCAGGATAAAAACCTTGAAGTCATTGCCCATTCTTTCTCTCCTGTCTTATACTAAATGCCTCAATACATCCTGACAGCCCTATCTTCAATATATATTCAGAATTTGACTACTTCTCTTTCTCTGCTTCTACTTCCCTTTTCTGAGCCACCAATGCCATTTGCCAGGATAATTACAATAGAATTCTATCATGTTTTTATCACGCCTGCTATCAATGCTTCTATCATTTCCAGCCTTTTAAACACTATACTCTAATTGGAGCCTGTCTCTCGACCCCTATAAACGGTCTAAAGGTATTCACATTTCCAAGCTAAGCTGACCAGTATCCCCTGGGGAGTTTTCTAGTAACAACTGAAGTAGGAAAGAGCCCTTTCCTACTGTGGCACACCTGGTAGGACATGACCATGGGAGCTGTGCCACCATGGTTTGGGCATTATGAGGAAAGTCAACGTAGACTGTTACAAAGATGAAAAAGAGCATATAAGCTCCTGGTTCCAGTTTTCCCTGATGCTTTCCCATGGCTTGAGTAAGCAAACTAATATATTTACTCTTGTGCCTGTGCTAATAAATTGGGTTTTTGTTGCTTACAATCCATACATTCTAAGAACATCTCCTCTAAGTTATCTTGATTTATTTCTCTTTTCTTGTTTAAATTAAGAGGCTTTATGTTTTTTAGAGTTTAAGGTTTATAGAAACATTAATTGGAAAGTACAGAGAATTCCCACATGTCCTCTTTCCCTCCTTGCCTGCATGCAACTCTATTATTTCCCTCTTGTGTCAGTGTGGTATACTTGATGATCCAATATTGATACAAGAGTATTAACTAAAGTGCAGAGTTTACATTGGGTTTCACTGTTTTGTACATTCTATGGGTTTTAATAAATGTATAGTGACAGTTTTCCACCATTATAGTATCATTTAGAATAGTTTCACTGCCCTAAAAATACCCTATGCTCTACCTTTTCTTCCCTCCTTCCTTCTCCTTCTTGATTTATCTTTTCACCCAATACAGATATGGTAAACACCCTCCATTATTACACTGTGTGAGTTGCTGGGAATACAAAACCAGATATATAAACAAATAAATAAATGCAATGACATTCTTAGTGGTGACTCATAGATGCCAGCATAGGAGCCGGTAAAGGCACAAAATAGTCAAGATTCTTTAAACTTCAACTGGTGACATTAGAGAACACAGCGAAAAGGTTTTCCCTTCTACGATTCTTACTTTAATGCAAAAATATGTCACTGCTAGGAGAATGACATAATAAAAAGCAATAGACTATTGTCTTTACATTATGAGCTTTTTTAAGCTGTAAATACATGTCACTTTCCCCTCAAAAATAAACCAAATATCTGTGCCTTTAAAATTATTAAGGTAATGAAACAAATGGGAGATTAAGTCCAGGAAATTGCCAAGACAAATATTAACCTTTTCCTAATCTCTTATCCTTATCATTATTTTTAATAGTATTACTAGTCCATAATATAGCATTAAACACTATATAGGTATGGAGTGAGGAAAGTGCACTACCAGTATTCCCCAGCCTCTCCAGGCCTGAAATTCTAATACCATGGTTCCTTTATTTGCACAGCAGTGTATTTATTGACCTTTCTCCATACTTCAAACAGGCAAAGTTAAATCAGGGCCCAAGTCCACCATATGCAGTAGTTTCTGAAATTCCAGTGGGGTCTTCAGAGTAAAACCCCCCCATGGATTTTTTTTTTTTTTTTAACAATCTTACATGTGGAGAAGTTTCTGTGACACTTTTCCTCTAAGTATTTACAAAGACAAACCAGTGTCTATATTTGGTCAGCACTGATACTCTGGCTTTTTTGTTTTGAGAGAGGCCACAGTTCTTAGAACCAGGGAATAATCAAGAACCAAAATTAACACTGTAACTGCAAAGCCAGGCTTTCCCCATGAAGCAAACTAACATAGTTCACTTTTGATTTGATGAAGCCAGAAGTCCTAATATCTCATGGTTTCCCAAGCTTCTCACATCGATATTATTCAGTAGATGTCTTTGTTTCTTCCTGGGAGGTAATAAATTAGGAACAGCAATGCCAAGCATAGATATAGTAAGACAAGTCATGGAATCTCCTAAGGGAATAGAATATTCCACAAATTTTTCCTTTTTGGCCCTAAACCACAGTCCTCTTTCCTAATTTATCTACATAGAACTGACCATCTTTCATTTGAATTTGATTCTATGATGATAGATACAATTGTATATTTGGTGCTGTGTGACAGATTTGTCCCAGATGGGGGACAGTAATGCACGCTGCCCAGACTGTGTAGTATCGTATGATCAGCCAAATCACAGTCCCCAGGCACCTACAGGGCACAGCCCTGACTCACTCCATTTATGCAAGTTTTTACAGAATAAAAAACCATTTCTCTATGAACGATAGCTCATTATTTATCTTAAAGTGTGACAACTGGGATTAACTGCAGTTAAATTCTTGTTTCTAAAAATATCTTCAAATGAGAAAATCAACTAAAAGTGATCAGGTGAAGGGAACACAATCAGGTGTGCTTTTAGGCTTTTCAGGCATACATCTGTGCATATGTGTGCATGAAATAAATCTGTGCATGAAATAAAACTGATTTCTTAGTCTAGTCTTTTCTCTATTTTATGAAATCTAATGGGGTTAGGCCGGAGCACAGTTCTTCATTTGCAGTCAAGACCTTGTTGGGAGGGAAGGATTTCTCTGATGAGTTTAAGCCAAGCAGGGCTGATTCAGAGGGAGCAGGCGGGGGACGGTGACTTCCCAAAGGAAAACCCATATGGCCTTAGAAAGAGGAAGGGGAACAGCTGCACCGCTTCCTTTTTTCCTGTTTGAGGATATTGTCCATACATCCTGCTACTCCTTATTTCTGCTGCTTTTCACATCTGTAGCTTAGTTAATTCTTTCATTTCTATTACTTTCTTTAAAAAGAATTTATATGCAGGGGGCCTGGGTGGCTCACTCAGTTAAGTGTCTCACTCTTGGTTTCAGCTTAGGTCATGATTTCATGGTTCTCGAGTTCAAGCCCCACATCAGGCTCTATGCTGACAGCACAGAGCCTGCTTGGGATTTTCTCTATCTTTCTCTCTCTGCCCCTCCCCATTCTCTCTCTCTCTCTCTCTCTCTCAAAATAAATAAACTTAAAAAAAAAGAATTTTTGTTCTTCAAATTATAAAAAAATATACAAAATAGATCTATAATATATTTAAAGCCCCTTCAGAACAAAACAATAATTAATGATCCATGTATTCAAGGGGAGAAAGTTTCTATACATGGGATTTTAAATATAATGTAAGATATATAGGTATAGATAGATAGCTATAGCTATAAATATTAGATACAGACAGATAGCCATCTGTATGTATATCTTACATTTAATTTATCCAGTCTTTTGCTACTACAGACAAGGCTACATTGTACATCTCTGTACTAGTCTTCATGGAGACTTGTGTGATTTCTCTGAGACAATTACAGGTGAGTAGGATTGCTGCTCCATCACAGGGGTTTTGCAAGTTAATACCCTTACATACTGCAGATTGTCCCCACCATGTCTGAGTGGAGCCATTATTATTACTCGGGGCTCTGAGTGGCCTGCAACTGCTCCACTTTACACTGGCACTGTCACACCGGAGGACCATATACCTTTCGGCAGATATACAGATGCTGTCGGAGACCTCACTAGATCCTCCTGGATCTCTTGCACCAGCTCTGTTCACCCATCCCTAGCATCGTGTTTTTGCTACTATTTGTACCTACAACTTTAAAAGTGGCTTTCCCTTGGACACAGGAGCCTCCTAGTTTATAAGGAGAAGTGGAAGTGTGTGGGATTTTTAGGTTCACCTACAACTCCCACCTGTGGGCCAACAGCCTCCTGGTGTGGGAGCACAAAAGTGCAGCTCTTGTGTCTCAGGTAGGACAAACACCAAGCACCCCAGGAGACAGGGCTGCGACTTCACCTGAAAGCTCACCTTTCTTAGGGTCTTCCCTTTTCCCAACTTGCTGCTTCTACTCTCTTACTGTTTTCTGCTTCTGGGGCTGTGCCTTAAGAAACCACTTACACCCAAATCCTTGCCTCAAGGACTATTTCTGGAAGAGTCTGCTCAAAGCTAGCACATGTTTTTATTTCACTGCTGAATGTAATTGGCAAATTTTGACATTGAAAATATTAGATTCTTCAGCATACTGCATCAGGGCTCCTATTTGAAGCTACTCTTAATTTCTCTCTCCAGGGCCTCTTAGGATGTATGGACCTCTACTAATTGGCCATCCAAACTTCCCCACTCTCTACTTCGGTCCCATTGGCTATGAAAGAGCATGGCTTTTCTGTTGGGTGCTAACACCCAACACTCTAGGAGCTCCATTTCAAGCTCTAAGTTTTTCTGAGTATCTAACGGGATACTACTACACTTGCCCTTAGGAGAATATGCCTCTCCCAAGTGTCTGACAGATGAAGGTGTCAGTCATTTATGAAGCTGGAAATCAATAAGAGAGGTAACAAGATTAGTCAGCTGGAGACTGGGAAGTGCAGGGAGCAAGCAGAGACCACTTTTTCTGGGCTTGACAATGAGAGTACCAGAGAACTAGGATGGCAGCTTGAGAAAACAGCAGGGTCAAAGGAAAGGCTTCTGTTTCTTTAAGAGAAAAGCAACCTCAGCATTAAGATGGAAGAATTGAGGCCAGTGAAAGAAGAGATCATGGATGTGTGAGAAAAAAAAAAAGAAGATAATTGATGGATCAAGCTCCCAGAGATGATCTGAGGAGTCAGATATGGCAGGCTTTAAAAGGAAAGATTTGAAACTAAAAACCTTTGGATGTCAACTATATGCAAGTGAAAGAAAAAGGAAGAGAGGGAGGGAGAGAGAAAAGGAAAGGAAAGGAAAGGAAAGGAAAGGAAAGGAAAGGAAAGGAAAGGAAAGGAAAGGAAAGGAAGGATGGAAGGGAGGTTGATTCTTCCTCACTGACTAATCAATAGCATCTATTTCTTCAGGCATGTGATTTCCTATATCTTATTTAATTTATCTAGTCCTTTGTTACCACAAACAAGATTACACTGTATATCTTCCTACTCATGAATGTCCTTTGTATATGTTTTAGGCTTACAGACAAGAACAGAGCCTGTTTCTTATAGGTAGAAGAGTATCATTTTTAAATCATACCTTACGGGAACATCCTGGAAAGATACCAAGTGCACCTGTATGAATGAATGCTACACCTTAGTCAGCTCCTAGCTAGAGGGACTCAGAGAAGACTGACCTATAGCTAGACTCAGAATGGCCTCACCCACACTCCAGGCTATCTATAGGTGCCAGTGAAAACCATACCTGTACAATCTTTTCTATAATGAACATGTGATCCTTGCTCTGTAATCAGAGTATGTAAATAAATAGAGAAAAATTATCTTTGATTTTGATAATAGTGTTAAACTTTCTTCAGTTTAACAGCCAATGGGTTCTCCCCGAGAAACAGAACAAATAGAACTTACATATATAGTAATATATAAGAGATTTATTACAAGAATTGCCTCATGTGATTATAGAAGCCAAAAAGTCACACAATCTTCTGTCTGCAAACTGGAGAACCAAGAAAACTAATAATGGCATCATCCTATCATCCAGTTCAAGTCCAAAGACCCTAGAATCAGAGGGCCAATTGCATAAGTCCTGGTCTGAGTCTAAAGACCTGAGAACCAGAAGCTCCAATGGTCAAGAGCAGAAGACAAAGGTCTTAGCTCAAGCAGAGGACAAATTCACCCTTCCTCCACTTTTTTGTTCTTTCTAAGCCCTCGATGGATTGGGTGAGGCTCACCTGCATTGGTGAGAGCAATCTTCTTTACTCAATCAAATGCTAATGTCTTCCAGAGACACTCTCATAGACATACCCAGAAATACATTTTATCAGCTATCTAAGCACCCGTTAGGCCAGAAAAGTGAAAATAAAATTGAAAAGTGAAAATAAAATTGACACATAAAATCAGTCATCAGTTATACAATAAATGCACAAGGAAAAACCAAAATCATTTCATTACATGTTTATGTTTCCTTATAGAAACGATCAGAGAAAATAAATTTCCAATAAGCGGGAGATGTATACTATGTACATAACTGTGCCTTAAAGCCTTCATTTTATAAACATCTCCCAATCACATAGCTGTTCCACATTAAAGAGTCTTTCTCACCATTCCAAATCTATCAGTCAGGGTAGCTGGTGGAGATTAAGCTCTGAAGCAGTCTAACGTGCCTACCTTGCCTTCCCCTGTGTGTCCATAGAGAATCTATAAAATGGTAGACTGTTTTCTAACTCCTCCCCCTTCACTGAGTGCTCCATTTCCAAACTACCCTGGGCCCAAAATTCATCAGGCAGAAGGGAGCCTGAGTTCATTACTTCCTCCACACTGACCCTCTTTCTCAGATTCTACGTCATCTACAGATATTCAGCAATTGTATTGCTAAACCAATTGCACAACCTCTTGGGCTTGGTTAGTAGATACAGTCATCCACTTTTGTCATCAGCCTGGCATCCAGAATCTCTTTCAGTGAAAATGGAGAAGGGTCATGGGAACTTAATTTTCTACTGAACCATGAATTGGTTTGGGGAAAATAACGGTATAACTTCTGACCATGCGTGAGATCACACAGCATTCCACCAGGTTGTCCCAGTACTCCAGGGACCACTGTGGTTACACTCAAGTACTCTCATCTAGGAATTATGCTGCATAATGTACAATTTTACAAGCTCTTGCCTCGGTAGATTACACAGTATGCAACAAATAAAAGGTTGTCATTCTGATTTCTGCCTAAATGTCGCCTCCTCAGACCTTTCCTCACCACAAAATGTAAATTACTCAGTCACTCTACCATATCATATATTATTTGGTTTTAATTCTCTGCATAACACATATCAAACTTAAGTGAGTCTTCAGTTTGGTAAGTTTGTCTATTGTATGCCACCTCTCACTAGATAAAGGACCTGGTCTGTCTTATTTTTTGTAATATCTACAATGCCTGAAATAATTCTGGATGACACATAGTTAGCCCTCAATATGTATATAGTAAATTAATTAAATCAAGGTGATACAATAGAAAAAAATGCCTAGGAAGTTACCTTGAGGCTACTTTTAATATAGGATGGTCAAAGAAAGTCTTTCTGGGAGATGAAACCTATATGACAATCAGATAAGAGTATGAGGTTTTGATTATTACAATGGCCTGAACGTTTTATTGTTGATATGAGACTGTTATTGTGAAAAAAAGAGCTTTATAACTATTGAAGAGCAACCCAAAAAAATATGGGATTGGCCCAACAAGAGAACAGGAATGGGACTGGTGGGACCGTATGGGACTCTATTTGCTATTGCATATCTCCAGAGTGGGTTTAAAAGAGATAATGAGAAAATTCATTTTCAGTGCTTCTCAGAACATTTTTCTTTTCCATAATCCAGAATTTCTTCCCCTAAAGCTCCTTACACAATTAAGGCTTAATCACCCAAAGGGAAGGGATGGCAGAAAACACCTAAAATAAAAGTCCCCAGTGAAAACATGATGAGAGAAGATTCTACCAGATCAGGAAAAATATATGCTCTTCTACTGAGCAGAAGGAAAGCTTAAGAAGGAACACTATGAACATCCCACCTGGGTTCTCTTGGATTTCAGTGCTCCCACCCCATATCCCTAAGATTTAGCCAGTTGAAGGTTGATTGCAGAGACAGAAATCAGGCAGAGAAGAGAGACAAGCCTAAAACTGGTAAATTGTGCCCTTTTTAGAAAAAGGCTTGTACACTACTGTTTCTATTTGGAAAACATAAACAGACTGTCTCACGGAGCACCTGTTGACCTAAACCAACATGTCTTCAGCTACTGAGAAATAAGCATGAACTATTAGACATGGAAAATTTTATTAGCTATCCTCAAGTCTCCCATACTTTCCCATGCAATGTGGAAAAGATATAGACATTCCTACTTGCTCCCAGAGAAAGCCATGGAAACCAGCCAAGAGTCAAGAGCCAGAGAGCCTACCTTTGGGTTACTATATAGAAAGGTGAGATGACACTAAAGGCCATAGGCTAGACAGGGTAGGCCAGAGAGACAATAGAGGACAAAACTGGACATTTCAGCAGTGGATGCAGTGAAGACAGAAGTCACTCACTGCAGAGGTAAATATGTATCTCAACTGGTGATCAACAGAAAAACAGAATGATATCACCAGGGCAAGGAACCTTTGTCCATAAAGGATAAGTAAGCTCCTTCTTGCACCCAGACACCATCTTGGGCATATGAAGAAGGAAGGGAGACTCTGCAGAAGAGAAACAACTCTGGTGATGCTTATGAATTTTAAATTGCTTGAATATGGGTATATATAAACCCATAAAAACCAAATTATAATCTAGAATAGGTGAAATTACCTTCTAATAATAAGCTTTAAATGATTAATTTCTACAATCACCAGGAATTTAAGTAGCTCCAAAGTAACATAAGATCAATTATAGAAATACATACTTTAGATTGTTTCAATTTTGACCCTACTGTGTTATATATAGCTTAAGTGTCCACTTCTAATGTTACAGTTTGAGATGCTCGAGCATGTTCTATTCAACTCACAAACCTCCACACTAGGTATCCAAGGATTCCTTTGGTCTTATAGTTGCCCTGGCGGCAAACGTAGGGTACAAGTAAGAGTGCAGCTTCCTCTATTTGCTATAGAGTCAAGAAAAGGAGACTTAGCTGGGTATTGTTTTCATACCCACAGTGGCTGTATGACTTACTGCCAGGACACTTGAGGCCAGTAATATGAGATTCCCAGTAAAGACTAGGACATCAATAGTGTGACTTTGAACTTCTCTGGAAGTGACCCTTCTCTCCCAGCATTTGTGTTGACCTCTACACTTCCAGACACACTACTTCTCACATCCTCAGCCTCTCCCAATTAAACCTATGTCTCTCCTCTCCTCACTACAAAAAAAATTCTTTTTTCTCTTTTTTTCCAACACAGTAGTTGTTAAGAGCTAATAGGTAGAACCAAGATTATCCACTAAATTTGGACCCCATAGTATCGGTTCCTTCTCCTCAGGAGCAGAAAGACCTTTCTTCAGATCTCCCACTCATGGAAGGGAAGAGAGAGCTTTATTTTCCATGCAGCAAAACGTTGCCCAAACATTCACTACTACTTTCCTCTTGTTCCCACGAAGTCAAATGACTTCTAAAAATGCCAAAAGAAAAGACAAACCCAACATGAGTTTTGAGGACAGAAGAGATCAATTCAAATGAAAAAAAAAAAGGTAGTTAACCAAAAAAACCACAGAAAATATAGGATCCAGTAAAACAGAGGTTCCAACACAGGAGAGAGGCAAAAAATTTCCCAGAATAATAGAGATCAGCAGCAGGCCTAGAGCAAGCAGTCCAAATCAAAGAAGGAGGAGAGAAAGCTTGAGAAAACAGCTTATCTGCAGGGGAATAATGAGATAGAACTAGTAGAGTGTCTAATAGTGTCCAAATTGTAACATTGTTCTAGTGGGAATCACTAGAATCATAGAAACGGGAAACTGTGCCTGTGTGCATGTGTGTGTAAAAGAGCAAGAGAAAGAGAAGGAGAGATTGAGAGAAGACCTCATTTACCCTGAAAATAAGCCAAAATATAATATGTAAAATTATTAAATCCACGGAAATGACGGTGTGAGCACACTGTTCAAAGAGGTGAAGTTAAATACCAGTAAAAACAATCTAAAATTTGAAAGCAGTAGCCTCTGGGGGACAGGTATCAAGAGAGGCAAAAGCAAGGGGCTTCCTTTTTTCATTATTAGCTATAGAGGATTAAAGATGGTCACAAATTCTTTGACGGCACTCCCATGGAAGGGTCTATTTCCCCTTTCCATGAATGAATTTGGGTTGGCCTATAACTGCTCACCAATAATATACCAGTGGACTTGACACTCTGTCATTTCCAGTCCTAGTTTTTTAGAGGATTAGAAGCTTCCACTGTGGTCTCATGAATCCCTGAATCAACATGTAAGAAGACCAACTACCTCCCTTGAAAGACCACATGGAGAGGCCTTTAGACTGAATTAAGAGAGAAGTAACCAGCTGATCCCAACCTTTTAGCCACCCCACCAAAACAGCAGATATGTGAATGAAGCTGTCTTGGAACCACCAGACCAGACCAGACACCAGCCAAACACACCCAGTTAATGCTACACGGCACAGAAAAATTAGCCAGCCAAGCCCTGCTTGAATTCCATATCTACAAAATCTTGAGATATAATAAAATTATTATTGGTTTGATCCATTATATATTGAAGTAGTTTGTTATACAGCAATAGATAATTGGAAACTAAGTCTTTTAGTCCTCAAGAGTAGTAAGTCTTCAGTACTAATTTTTTAGCATGTATATGTATAATTTTCATAAAAATAAAAAGTAAATTAAAATAGTTTGATCTGAGTAAGGTCAATGGATTATATTGAGGTCAATTTCATGATTGCAAAATTGTACTATAGTTATACAAAATGTTACCCTCGGGCAAAACTGGGTGAAGGGCATAAGGGAGGGGTCTCTCTATATTATTTCTTACAACTGTGTGAGACTCCACAATTATCTAAAAATGAAAACTTAAAAAAATAATTTGAACAGCTGAATGTCTGTATCTTGTCATATTTATATATGTTTAACAAAAAATAGTGGCATACTTTATATATTATCCTACATTTTTCTGTTTAATATATTTTATACCTATATCCATGTCAGCACTTATAGGTCTATCTTATTAATTTTAATGACTACATTATAGCCCTCTGTATGAATTTGCTCCCATTTACTTAATTAGCACCTTACTGATGGATATTTATGTTTTTTTCCTTTCTGGAGACTATGTACTCTATTAAATCAGAAGAATTCTAAATTCCCTTTGAGTGATAAAAAAAACTGGGCAATATGGCAATATCCCTCTAGTATAAACTGAAAGAACTTATTTCTATCATTCTTATGATAATTCCTTTCCTGTCTTCACATCTTCCATAAGCAATTCTAAGCCTGCTTCTAAATCCAGGAAGTGTCCACATATCTATACATAGCTAACTCAGCTTCTGGGTAGCAGATTGCAATGCAAACTGCTAGATGTCAGGGAAAAAAAAAAAACAAAAAACATATAACTAAAACTCAAAACTCCAGCCTTAAGTCACCCTGTCTGAAGGGGTGTCAAAAAAATGAAACCAGTAAAGAACACTGATATATAAGAGAAAGAACTGCTCTTCAAAACCAAGCCTCAAACCACAATGCTTCCAAAACCCAATATCTCAAAATAACTATTTACTCTGACTAGCATGTTTTATATTAATGATAACATTAAGATCAAAAGAAAAAGTAAAAAGGATGTTCCAGGTAGATATACTGAATTGCTAGCCAAAAATAAGTTATTCTACCATCTAAAAACTCTCTGTGTTTTTAAGAAGGTGGATCTGGAGTGCATTCTTCACTCATTTACTAATTCATTCAGACACAACATCTAAGTGTCTGGTAGTGTGTCAGAAACAGACAAAGGCAGCTATTGGTCCCTGGAAGAGCACATACTCCAGTGCAGGGACAGAGAACCACATAGATAAGTATAAACACTGTGACAGAGGGTAATAAAAATAAGCACGTGGTAGCACAGGGCTACACAGGAGGACATGCAAGCCTTTATGAAGGAAAATTTTTAAATTGTAAGGTAGGGATAGGGATGTCTGTGGGAGAGAGAGCTCATTCCACGTGGAAAGGAGCATGGACAAAGTCCTAGAAGCAAGCATAAGGTTGAGTGTAGCTTGCAAGTGGGATGGTACAGGGGGTCAGGTGGCTGTACACG
This sequence comes from Acinonyx jubatus, assembly GCF_027475565.1. Taxonomy (NCBI): domain Eukaryota; kingdom Metazoa; phylum Chordata; class Mammalia; order Carnivora; family Felidae; genus Acinonyx; species Acinonyx jubatus. The sequence continues at coordinate 77,880,103 of NC_069382.1, read as the reverse complement.
CAGTTACATCCTGCCCAAGTATACAATGGAGCATGGAGTTCCATGAGAGATGGCCTGGGTCCAGATCATATAGGGCTGTGTGCCTTTCTGAAGACATTCAAGTTTATCCCTCAAGTAAGGGGGATCTAATGAAGGAGAGCCTTGCTTGGGGTCAACATATGTCCCACTTTGACCAAGACTGTTGCAGTTTATGCTCGTCCCAGTGTAATTATTAGTAGTGCTCACTTTCACATTCAAATGTCCTGGTTAAGATTATAACCCTACTTATTGCCATAGTTATGATAGACCTACTTCCAGTGGTACTCAGATCATTGAAAATCTAAGTGAGAAATAGCAGACAATAGAAGGAAAGGAAGAAGAAAAACAAAATCTATTTCCCACCGTGCAGAAAGTCTGATCAATGCTAAATTAAATAGTGGAGAAAGAGTAAGTGCAAAATTTTCATCAAATACATGCAGGAGCAATTTTTATTGTTTTTTGTTTTTTGTTTTTTGGGTTTTTTTTTTTTGCTTTGGGAAACCCAAAAACAAGCGTTCTACAACCTTTATTTTTCTTTCTTATACTTCTTTTTGAGGATTTTCTTTCCTCTGGATATGATACTTGTTGATTTATAAAAGGCATGCATGAACATGATAATAATTATAAAAGTATAAAAGGAAAAATTAAATTCTATCTTTCCAGGATGCCCAGGCGACTCAGTTGGTTGAGCGTCCAACTCTTGATTTTGGCTCAGGTCATGATCCCCAGGTAGTGGGATCCAGCCCTATGCTCAAGGCAGAACCTGTTTAACATTCTCTCTCTCCTTCTGCCCCCTCCCCCACTCATGTTCTCTCCTCTCTTAAAAAAAAAAAATCTATCTTCTCTCCCCAACCTAGGCCTACTACCCAAATGACACCATATGAACTCATCAGTTTACTAAATAGGATAAACTTAATTGGGCAAAATAAGAGAATAGCTTTTTTCTTCTTCTATTGCCTTCAAACATGTTTGGTCTGCCCCTCTCAGTGTTAGCAAATTACTAAAATAGCCAACAACCGGCCTACAAGCACACCTTTCATATGCAAACCAATCAATCCATAGCACATACCCCAACCACCTCCTTTATCCAACTTAAGGCCATTAGCCCCCTGCCCTACTCATCGCAGGGCCAGGTACCAAACAACTAGGGACAACCCCTACCCCAGAGCTCTTCAAAATTATTCAGACTAGGAGTGATAGCAGCAATATGGCCAAATAAGACATGCCCATTAATATCTCCCTCACCTCAACAATTTGGCATCTATACACAGTATCTTTGGCTCCCAAAAGTGTCTTGGTGGGATTCAACACCATACGCCAAGGGACCAGGGAGGAGTCTTGCTGCATCCCACACCCACCCTTATGCTATGAGTAACAGGCATACAGACCTTGGTTCCAGCTGTGGACCCTGAAGTGGACCATGAACCAGCTCCAGCCTCTCTTGGTGGTGGTCTGGGAGGCTCTGGAGAACACTGTCTTAGACAATCACTCACAGTTGAGAGATCTTCGTGGATCCCAGGTTTACAGCAGAGATGTTCCAGTTTGGAGCACTGGAGAAAAAAAATATCAAAGTTTGGATGCACTGGAGAACATAAGAGGAATAGTTTGACTTAATCAGCACTAGTCCTCCCCCAAGGCAGCACAGGTTGGGCCAAGAGAATGATATTTCTGCATGGGGTGGGATAGTAAAATGAGAATGTGTGGGTAAATAGCTGGCTTTCCCAGCTATGCAGGATGCTGCCAATGAGGCCCATTTCTCTTTCTCATTAACCCAAGTTAAATTATGAGCTACATGACTCAGGGGTAGGGAGTGACTAGGAAAGAGGTAGATGGGACTCTTGAGGGCATTAAAGAGAAGCAGATCCTACTACCCATGTCACAGATTATATCAAGAAGCTCACCCACACACCCCAGGGACCCCTTGCCCTCAGATCTTCCCAAATGGCATCCTCAGCGCTCCATGTACCTTACACACACATGTGCACACACATGTGCACACACACACACACACACACACACACACACACACACACACACCACCTGTGGTCAGCTCCCCATGTGTGCTCACAATAGTAATGAGAGTAAGTTTGGGCAGACTCAGATAAAATTAGAAATGAAAGAGGAGACATTACAATTGATACCACAGAAATAGGGGGAATCTTAACAGACTACTATAAACAATTATATACCAACATGTTGGATAATCTACAAAAAAAATGGATAACTTCCTAGAAACATACAACCTACCAAGACTGAATCATAAAGAACTAGAAAATATGAACAGACCAATACCAGGTAAGGAGATTGTACCAATAATCAAAAACTCCCCAGCAAAGAAAAACTTAAGACCAGATGGTTTCACTGGTGATATTCTACCAAACATTTAAAGAATTTACACCAGTCCTTCTCAAACTCTTACAAAAAAAATTCAAGGGCAGGAAACATTCCCAAACTCATTTTATGAAGCCAGGAATACCAAAGTCAGATAGGGACAGTACAAGAAAAGAAAACTACAAACCAATATTCCTGATGAATATAGATGCAAAAATTCTCAAGAAAATATTAGCAAACCAAATTCAACATCACATTAAAAGGATCATACAGCATAATCAAGTGGGATGTATTCCTGGGATGCAAGGATGGTTCAAAATATGCAAATCAGTAAATGTTGGTACACCACATGAATAGAATGAGAGAGAAAACTCATGATCATCTCAATGGATATGGAAAAAGCATTTTCCAAAATTCAACATCCATTTATGATGAAAACTCTTGACAAATTGGGTATAGAGAAAAATTACCTCAATATAATAAAGGCCATATATGACAAGCCCTCAACTACTGTCATACACAGCAGTGAAAGGTTGAAAGCTTTTCCCCTAAGATCAAGAACAAGACAAGTGTGTCCACTCTCATGACTACTAATCAATATGGTACTGGAAGTCCTAGCCAGAGCATTTAGGCAAGAAAAAGAAATAAAAGGAAGAGGTAAAATTATATCTGTTTGAAGATTATATGATCTTATATATAGAAAATCCTGAAGACTCCACCAAAAAATGTTAGAGCTAATAAACAAATTCAGTAAAGTTGTAGGATACAAAATCAACATATAGAAATTAGTTGTGTGTCTATACACTTACAATTAAATATCTGAAAAAGAAATAAAGAAAACAATCCCATTCATAATAGCATCAAAAACAATAAAATACTTAGGAATAAACTTAACCAAGCAGGTGAAAGATCTGTACACTGAAAACTATAAGACTGATGAAGAAATTAATGAAGACACAAATAAATGGAAAAATATATTATATTCATGGATCAGAAGAACTAATATTATTAAAATGTCCATATTCCCCAAAGCCATCTTTAGATTCAATACAATCCCTATCAAAATTTCAATGATATTTTTGATAGAAATAGAACAAAGTATTTTAAAATTTGTGTGGCACCACAGAAGACCCCAAATAACTAAAACAATCCTAAGAAAGAGGAACAAAGCTGGAAGCATCCTCTTTTCTCATTTCAAAGTACATCACAAAGCTATAATAATTAAAACAGTATGGTACTAGTATAAAAATTAACATATAAACCAGTTAAATGGAATAGATCCTCACATATACGGTCAACTATTATTTGGCAAGAAAGCCAAGAATACTCAATGGCAAAAGGATATTCTCTTTAATAAATGATGTTGGGAAAACTGGTTAATCACATGCAAAAGAATGAAATTGAACCTCTATCTTACATCAGTCACAAAAATTAACTTGAAATGGGTTAAAGACTTAAACATAACACCTGAAACCATAAAGCTCCTAGAAAAGAAATTGGGAAAAATTTCCTTGACACTGGTCTTGGCAAAGACTTTTCGGATATGACTGCAAAAGTACAAGCAACAAAAGCAAAAATAGAGAAGTGGGACTACATCAAACTAAAAAGCTTATCACAGCAAAAGAAATGATCAACAAAATGAAAAGGCAACCTATGGAATGGTAAAAAAAAATATTTGTAAGCCATATATCTGTTAAGGGGTTATTATCCAAAGTATATAAGGAACTCATACAACTCAATAGCCAAAAAGCAAACACTCCTATAAAAATGGGCAGAGGACCTGAATAGACACTTTTCCAAAGAAGACACACAAATGGCCAACATATACATGAAAAGATGCTTAACATCACTAATCATCAGAGATATACGATATCCACAATGAGATACCACCTCACACTCATACCTGTTAGAATGGCTAGTATAAAAAAAAAAAAAGCAAGAGATTAAGGATGTGGAGAAAAGGGAACCCTTGTGCATTGTTGGTGGGAATGTAAACTGGTACAGCCACTATGGAAACCAGTATGGAGGTTCCTCAAAATAGTAAAAATAGAAATACCACATGATCCAGCAATCCCATTTCTGGGTATATACCCAAGGGAAATGAAATCAGGATCTTGAGGAGATATCTGCACTTCCACGTTCATTGAAGCATTATTCACAGTAGCCAAAATATGGAAACAACCTAAGTGTCTATAAACAGATCAATGGATTAAGATGTGGTATATGTACACAATGGATTAATACCTAGCCATGAGGAAGAAGGAAATTCTGTCATTCGTGACAACGATGAACCTTGAGGACATTGTGCTAAGTGAAGTAACTCAAAACAGAGAAAGATAAATATTATATGATATAACTCACATGTACAATCTAAAAACATCAAAATTACAGAAATAGAGAGCAGAATGGTGGTTACGAGGTGCTGAGGGTTGGGGGAAGGGGATGATGTCAGTCAAAGCATACAAACTTCCAGTTATAAGATGAATAAGTTCTGGGGATCTAGTGTTTAGCATGGTAACTGTAGTTAACAATATTGTATTTTATACTTGCAATTTGCTAAGAGAGTAGATGCTCCTACCACAAATAAAAAATGTAATTATGTGAGGTTTTTGAAGTTTTAAATTACCCTATTGTGGTAATCATTTCAAAATATGTAAGTGTACCAAATCATCACATTACACCTTAAACTCACACAATGTTATGTCAAACATATCTTAATAAAGCTGAAAAATAGGGGCACCTGGGTGGCTCAGTGAGTTAAGCATACAACTCTTGTTTTTGGCTCAGGTCACGATCTTGCAGTTTGCAAGATCTGCATTGGGCTTTCCTCTGACAGCACGGAGCCTGCTTGGGATTCTCTTCCTCTCTCTCTCTCTCTCTCTGTACCTCCCCTGCTCGCTCTCTCTCTCTCTCTCTCTCACTCTCCTGCTCTGCTTCTCTCTTGCATATGCACTCTCTCTCTCTCCGTCTCTCTCAAAAATAAATACATAAACATTGAAAAGAGGTTTGGGTGAGAGAGAGCCAAAGCATAAGAGACTCTTAAAAACTGAGAACAAACTGAGGGTTGATGTGGGGTGGGAGGGAGAGGAGGGTGGGTGATGGGTCTTGAGGAGGGCACCTTGTGGGATGAGCACTGGGTGTTGTATGGAAACCAATATGACAATATATTTCATATATTGAAAACAAATACATAAACATTGAAAAAATTTTTAAAAAGCTGAAAAATTTAAAAATTATTAAAGGTAGCCAATTCTAAACCTATCATTCCTCACCCTTCCCTTCCCACAGAAACCACAATGAATCTCAGGCCACATTTTACCCCTTCCCTCAGCCTGCTGATGGACACTGTGCTTCTCTGTGTGCCCTGCATGGTGTGGCAGGGTCCCTCTTCTTGGGGGTTGTAAGTACAACTAACTGTCTTTTCAATGTCAATCATCTCCTGCTCTGTTTGCCTTACTATATTTGAATAATAATGAAACCTACATTCTAAAATAATGCTGCATCAGATTTGTCCTCTTCATACTTTAACCAATATCCCAAACAGATCTCATAGCTATCCTGCCACTTTTATTAGAAGAGTCTTGTTTTTGGATTTTGAAATGTTACTCCAGTTTGAACCAAAATTTTCACCTCTTGTCCATTTTAAAACTTTTCCCCTTCCTCCAGGTCAGGCCTGGTCCAGCTCAGGGCAGCAGTGGAGAGAGGCAGAATGGTCTCACTCCTTCTCTTCCCTTCCTGCTGCTCGATCATCCAGGAGCAGGGGAAGGAATAGGAGGTATTAGAGAAAGGCACAAAGGAATTCTTGTCTAGACCATATTGGTGGCTCTTCTTTGGACAACATTAATTGCCCATATCCTCTGTTGTGGCAGGTGCTCATAGGGAGAATTAATAAACAAAAACCATACACAAAACTATAAATATCTCCAAACTATACTATTTCCTGACTTATTTCACCTTCCAGCTGACATCTTGTCACCATCCCTCCCCAACTCTGCTTTTGGCATTATACCCTGTAGCCTCTTTCTTCTGATGCCTCCCTACTCTGTCAAGCAGTTCCTCTCCATTATGAACTACTGCTTTCTAAGCCTCTATGCAACTGCCCTCCTGTAATTGCTTTACATTGAACTTCTGGCTTCTACCATTCCTGGATTCTGTATCTTCCTCTTAAGTTTTTGTTTTGTTTTGTTTTGGTTTTGTTTTTTTAACTGGTGAATATCCTTGGATAATTGTTTCAGATGGAAGAAAATGTCTTTCTTTTACAAGCACTGGAAATGTCTTTATTTTTCCTTCATACCGGAATGATAATTTGACTCGTAATAAATGTTAGGTAAAAATTCTTTTCCTTCAAAATGTTGACAGTATTGCTTGTATTCAGTACCCATCATTGTGGAAGAGACATCTACTAACAATTAAATGCTTATTCATTTGAGGTAACCTGTTCTTTTTTCATTCTCTCTGGTCACATTTGAGATGTTTCTCCTTTTCTTTAGAATTTTGAGGCTGCATGAAATATTTTAATCTGTTCATTCATTGAACAAATTTTTACTGAAACAAGTGATACAAGAGTGCAAGTGATAAAACTATGAACAAAACAGATTAAAATGTTGTTTTCTCATTTGTTTTTGTTTTGTTTGTTTTCATAGCTAGGGCCTCTGTGAGCCCTGCTGAGTCCATCCAAAAACTAGAGTCTTAAAATTTACAGAAATGGGTTAATTATTATTTTTTTAACTTTATTTAAGATAGAAGAGTTAAAGTAAAAGTTATCTCCTATTTTCCATTCTCTTCTTCTCTTTTTCTTTTCAGCTCTCAATTCTAATGATCTCATTTTATCTTTTAGGCTATCAACTTGATCTTTTTCCCCATCAATTTGGTAATTCAGCTAGTCTATACTTTTTTTTTAATTTTGCCATTCTTTTTTAAATTTCTGTGTATTCTTTCTTGAACTCTGCTGTCTCCTTTTATAGCAGCCTTGTTTTGTCTGATGGGTACAATATTTTCTTAAATATCTCTGTGGATAGTATTTAGAATTTTTAAAATTCTCTTCTGTTCTCTGGATTATGCTTACTCCATAATCAATTATTATTTCAACTTTGATCTTCCATTTCACATTTTTTTGCTCTCCTCTTATGTCTGATGAACTGTTACCTATTCACATTTATCAATAACGGATGATACAGGTTAACACCAGGAACTGAAACAGATTTTCTATTTGTGTAGGCCCACTTCTCCTGTGGTCTCTCCTTTGAAAACTGGCAGTAGAGAGGTGGACAGAGTTGTGTTTCCAGGCAACCAACATGGGTGATTAGCCAAGAACTCTTCCAAATACCAAATTATGACTGTTTAGTGTGTTTTACCCCTGAAAACTTTCTCCTCTACCTCTCCTCACTTTCCCTTCCTCTTCTTCTTCATTTTGTTTTGTTTTAGATGTCTAGAGTATTCTTAAATTCTATGCTACTTTTTTCTCAGTAATCTCTCTCCTGGAGCCTCATGCAAGCCTCTTGTGGGATGAAAGCAGTTATTAACTTGGGCCTAAGGGTAAAGCAACTGCTCCCACAGCTCAATTTAGGGCATGGAAAAATAGTACTAGCAAGTAGGACCCAGTTTATGATTTGTAGGCGTTGGTGCAAAATGAAAATGCAGGGTCCCTTGTTTAAAAATTACTAAGAATTTCCCGACAATGACAGACCATTAAACCAAGTGGAGGTCACTTCTAAGCATGGGGGCATTATGCCACTATACAGGTTACATGCCTATGAAGATGGCTCTGACTTGCCATTGGGCATTTCTCTAAGTTCTACCAATAAATACCCTTAAACTCCTTGCCATTACCATTGTTTTGTTTTTCTACTGTTCAGCTTTTTCCATCAATTCAACACCTTTTGCTTTCTATTGGTCAGGAATTTCCCAAATCTTCTGGTTTTCCTTTCTTTCCAGTGATTTTTTTAGTTTTATTCTCTTATAAAGCAGATTTTTTATTTTTTTTGGAACTTTGAGAAGAAGAGGAAGTAGATGTCCATTTAAAACAAAACCTGGTTAAAGCACCTGGGTAGCTCAGTCAGTTGAGCGTCCAACTTCAGCTCAGATCATGATCTTACAGTTCATGAGTCCAGGCCTCACATCGGGCTTTCTGTTCTCAGTGCAGAGTCCAGATCCTCTGTCCCCCTCTCTCTCCATCCCTCCCCTGCTTGCACCCTCTCCCTTAAAAATAAATAAACATTACAAAAAATAACTACAAGACACTTGTTGGGATGAGCACTGGGTGTTATACATAGGGGATGAATCACTGAAATCTACTCCTGAAAACATTATTGCATTATATGCTAAAATAATGGATGTAAATTAAAAATAATTAATTAATTTAGAAAATAAATACATAAATAAATAAATAAATACAAAAACCAAAACCTGGTTTCTTTTAGTGACAAATAACCATAAATATACGGGTGGTAAACTGATTTTAAAACCATCCAGTTCTCTATAATTTATTAACTTTAATAGTGCCAGAGCTTAAGTATTAACCAGTAGATCCAGAGCTCAAGTTTAGAAATACTAAAATAATACATTTATGGGGGCACTTTTGTACTTATCCTTTAAAAATTTCACATTATTGGGGCACCTGGGTGCCTCAGTCAGTTAAGCTTGGCTCAAGTCATGATCTTCGGCTTAAGTCATACTTTGGCTCAAGTCATGATCTCACGATTTGGGGGTTCGAGCCCCGCGGGCTCTGTGCTAATAGCTCAGAGCCTGGAACCTGCTTCAGATTCTGTGTCTCCCTCTCTCTCTCTGCCCCTCCCCTGCCTGCACTCTGTCTCTCTCTCTCTCTCTCTCTCTCTCAAATAAATAAACATTTTTTTAAAAAGCTTAAAAAATAAAAAAAATTCACATTATTTCCTATATGAATTCATTTAAAAAATAACCTTTGATATCAATTTAGTTGTCAGTTTTCAAAGTTGGTGGGAGTTTCCCATTATACAAAGGAACGTCACTTTACCAAAAAAGTCAACTATTTAAAGTCCAGTTTTTTTTCAGCCAAAAGATATGGTTTATATACAGAGAGATGAATGATGCTATAAATCTGATGGGTGGAGAGGAATTTTCTGATTTTAGCTTATTATTTTTTACGTACTATATGCCCATCTTTACAAACTCCACCCCCATCAAAAGACGGAAGGTTTCGCCGATACTTCATTACCTCGTAAAGCCCTTGAGTAAGAAGAAATTTTCACTTGCCTCTAAAACCTACTGCAATTTTATTGAAATGACTTATCAGAAAGTGTTCAGCATCCTAAGACCTCCTTTTACATGAACATAGCTTTTTCTGCGTATTTTCTTTTGTGTGTCTAAATATTTCTGCTATATACTCCATCAGTTAAGGAGAAGTGCACTTTACTAAAAGTCACTCATGTCCACCAGTTAATGACTTGTGAAACAAATTTGCTTGTTTTCTTGCAACTTACAGAAATGAAAATTGACGAGGAAAGTGAGACATAATAATATCATATTTTTTCTAGAAATAATACAAGTCGATACACTATTTTCAATGGACAGAACAAGAGCCTTAAAGGCAACCCAAACATTTTGATCCAACAAATCCAATTCCGGAAATCTACCCCAAAAATAATCTGAGAAGCAAGTCATATGCTAAAGATGTGAATTTCCAGGGTTTGTTTTTTTTTTCAATAATAGGAAAAAGTAGTATATCCTAAGAAATGTCCGAGTATGGCATCCGTCTAAAACAGAGCCTGGGACACAGATTCAGGCAGGTAGCTTATTTGAAAGGTGACTCTAGGAAACAGTAAAGGAGATGGAAGATTAAGAGAGAGAAGGGAAAAAAAGCAACAGATGGTCTATTTTGAGCTATAGATAACTGGAGTGTGGTACTGCTGGGGACCCTCTGAAGAACCTGATTTTGTGCATCTCAAAGTTGGAGGACACAGCCCTAAGCCCACAGGGTGTTGTCTCTTGCTCTAATTGTATCTGAGCCTTTAATAGGACATTCCAACATTTTATCAAGCTATTCACTTTCTATACTATATCACTTTCCAAGTGATATGGTATATTGTAGTACTCATGGATCTTGTGGTCATGAGCCCATCCATGGTCATACATCCTTTGCCCCCAAAACAGGTCACTTGGTCCAAGGTAAGGTTACAGAGGATCTATGTCAGTAAGTCAAGTATAGTAGGTCATGAGACACTCATAAGGGCAGAAGCACTGTGGGAAGGGAAAATAAACCCATATTCTGCTGTAAAACAAAACAAAACAAAAAAGCGTGGGCTAAACAAAATGAATGATGAGCCTGAGCCTGAACTAAAATAAAGGCCACATAGAGAAGCGCTGAAGCACTGAGGTGCCAAGCATATGAGTAAAGAAAGGCTTCTTGGACCTACAAAACCAGACCAGCCCATTGCTGAGCACAGCTAAATGAGTGACTAACCCCATGTGGAGCAAAACATCTAATCCCAGCCTAGCCCAAATTCCTGACCCAGAGGATGGTAAGAAATAATAAACCATTTTTGTTTTGAGCCACTAAGTTTTGGGATGACTTACCAGTTGCAAGAAGCCAGTAGCTTCTGTTTTCGTGCTCTTGGAATGCTACCTCTTAGAAGCCAGCTACCATGTAAAGAGTCTGACTACTCTGAGACCATTATGCTATGAAGAAGCCCAAGCTAATAAGTAGAGGGGCATTATGGAGGAGCTCCAAACTCCCTAGCTAATAGTCCTAGCTCAGTTAGAATCAAGTAACGCAAAAAAGCAAGCAGGCAAGCGAGCAAGAGAATAAAAAGAATCAAGTAATGCAGAAGAACTACCTATGCAATCCACAGAATCATGAAAATTTTTAAAACAAACAACACAAAAGAAGCATTGTTGTTTTAAACCCTTAAGTTTTTGTTATGGTCTGTTACATTGCAGTAGATCATTGAAACATATGGCTACTCCGTTCTTGGGCCTATTGCACAAGCATTGACAGAGGTTGGCTAACATCCCCCAGATGCATTTGTCCATTCTATTGTCAAGTGATTCCTCTGCCATGGATGCTTCCTAGCAGATACTGGAGAGCACAAAGATTTTTTGTGCCCACACTCATAGTTCTATCTGCCTCACTCTTTTCCCAGATCTTTTACTTCAGTCTTCCAATCTTGTTCTGTTCAGGCCCCTGACCAACAAGCCAAGACATTTGCCAATGCTCAGACCATTTCTGTCATACAAAAATAACAGAAGTGTACTGCTGAAAGATCTACCCACTGGGAGGATTTCATCTCATTACTGCCCTATAGGTTATACTCCAAGGAGGGACAATACTCCCAGAAGCCCATTTTCAGATATCACCAACATATTGAGCCAACCCATCCATGAACCAGGCTGAATGGTTTTCTCCTGTTTTTGGTTGGTCATAGAGAATTCCTCAAGAAGCTATGGGGTGAGCTGAGGGAAAGGTATGGGTGCAAGAGAAGTAGGTAACATGGAAGGCAGGGCTAGTTAGCATTGTAACTTTATGCCCTCTGATTAGTTCCCAGATGTACTATATTATCATATAATACTGCAGCTTTCTTTCCAACATTATGATTTGGGGGCTCCAACTCATGACAAAGTTCCTGATAGGCAGTTTCAATCACATAGTTATTTGATACCTCCATTGTCAGGCATTCAATTTCTGCTATAGTAGCATTCTAAAAAAAAATTTTTTTAATGTTTATTTCTGAAGGAGAGAGAGAGAAGAAGAGAGACAGAGCATGAGCAGGGGAGGGGCAGAGAGAGAGGGAGACAGAATCTGAGGCAGGCTCCAGGCTCTGAGCTGTCAGCACAGAGACCAATGTGGGGGTCCAACTACAAACCATGAGATCATGACCTCAGCCAAAGTCGGGCACTTAACTGACTGAGCCACCCAGGCACGCCTACTATAGTAGCATTCTAGAAGCTTATCCTTTCCTGTCCATCATTGGACTCCTCTGATGGGTAATCTTTGCCTTTGGCTCCTCATTGGCCTAGCAAAGACTTTCTCAGAGACTCTTAATTATTGCAATGTTACTATCACCAACAATAAGGCTTTGTTGTCATCTGGTTGTTAAGTGATTCGTTCCTAATAAACAATTCCAGCCTGAATGTCTACTTTCTAGAACCATCTTTGTACTCCCTGTCTTAGATACAGACTTGAGTGCAAGTCTACTTCGGAAATGATCTCAGGAAGCAGAGTAAAGGAATAGGAGAGAGAAAGCAAAGGAGGGAAAGTTAATTCAGGGTAAATTTTAAGTGGTGGGCAATTAGGGTTCAATCTCTTCGTGGATTCTTACAGGAATCATGTAAATGCACTTCAGGATTATTCTCCCAAAGAACAGGAAACTGGCATATTTATATGCCAGCTCCCACTCCTTTATTAGTTGAGGGTTGTTCCCAAGGATGTTAATTCTTCTTGCTCTTAATACTTCTATAGAACCTAAGAAATGTCTTAAAAGCACACATTTCTTCATACTCAATCCCCTGGCCTCTTATTCAGGGCTTTTCACTACCAGAACAAGTCTAATAAAGGGGTAGAGGTAAGTGTTCACTTCTAGCAGGCACTTCCAGAAAGGTACCAGAAAAGGCCTTTGTGACTAAACAGTGGACCTCCAACAGCTTGGGGATGCTGGAAATGACCTTCACTCAATGGAAATGAGACCTCAAATGCAAGATCCCTTGTGGAGGAAACTGACAGAGCCCATCCAAAGCTTGAACAACCTAGAAGAGATCATAATAGAGGGCTGGGGAGGGACTGCATGGAGGGAATGGTGGGGTATCATGGAGAGGAACAAGGAACTAAGAAGAAATTGTTAAAGGCTCTGTATTTCTTTCCTATGGCTGCTGTAACAAAACACCACAAACTGGGTGGCTTAAAACTACAAACATTTGGGGCGCCTGGGTAGCGCAGTCGGTTAAGCGTCCGACTTCAGGCAGGTCACGATCTCGCGCTCCGTGAGTTTGAGCCCCGCGTCAGGCTCTGGCCTGATGGCTCGGAGCCTGGAGCCTGTTTCTGATTCTGTGTCTCCCTCTCTCTCTGCCCCTCCCCCGTTCATGCTCTGTCTCTCTCTGTCCCAAAAATAAATAAAAAACGTTGAAAAAAAATTTTTTTTAAAAATTAAAAATAAATAAAATAAAATAAAATAAATAAATAAATAAATAAATAAATAAAACTACAAACATTTATCTAGATTCCACAAGTCCAAAATCAAGATGTTGGTAAGGTTGTTTCCTTCTGAAGTCTCTAAAGGAAAAATCGTCCCATGCCTTCCTCCTAGCTTCTGGTGGTTGCCGACAATACCTGGCATTCATTGGTTTGTAGATATATCACTTCATTCTCTGCCTCTGTCTTCATATGTTGTCTTCCCTTTGTGTGTCTATGTATCTGAGTCCAAATTTCCCTCTGCTTATAAGAACAACAGCTATTGGATTAAGGCCCAATCTAATCCAGCATGGTTTCATTTTTACTTGATTACAACTGCAAAAACATTATTTCCAAATAAGGTAATACTCTGAGGTTCCTGGTGGACATGGATTTGGGGGGGGGGGGGGGCAGGGAGGAACACTCTTCAAGACAGGGCAGTCTCCAAAGACAAATAACTAACCAAATAGCTCTGTTCTTTTGGCCACATGGATATGTGGCTTCAGGGGCCAAGAGAGTAGAAATTATTACACATTTATCATGTTTTGCATCATTGGACAACTGGACCATCAAAGTCTTCTCCTTTCATGTGCCAGAGCTAAAGTACAGTGGTAACCATGCCAAGAACATTCTCTAGTTCAGTGGCTTCTAAACCCCTTTATCCAAATAACCCTTTGTTCAAATGAAACAGGTGTTAACTAAGTGTGTTCAGATAAATATAACGGATTAAAGCTGTTCTGAAAGAAGTGGAGCTTACAGGACCAGGGTCTCCTGCTCCTGGATCAGATCATGAGGAAAGGAGCTTCACAGAATACTATTGGAAATCCACTTTTACATTTCTCTGTTTAGTTCAGGAAGCAAGTGATAAGTACTGCTAAAAGTAAAATAAGTACATAGGGGTTAAGAGAAGAGGTAAAGAGAAGAACAAGGTAGGGGCACATGGCTGACTCTGTTGGTTAAGCGTCCAACTTTGGTTCAGGTCATGATCTCTTGGTTCGTGGGTTTGACCCCCACATTGGGCTCTGGTGCTGACAGCTCAGAGCCTGGAGCCTGCTTCAGATTCTGAGTCTCCCCCTCTCTCTGCCCCTCCCCTGCTCTCTCTCTCTCTCTCTCAAAAATAAATAAACATTTAAAAAGAGAGAGAGAGGGAGAAGAACAAGGTAAATTTAAAAAGGGCTGGAGAAGAGAGAGTTATGGCCACCTGATGTATTTGGTTGCAAAAAGGAGAGGAAAAACACAAAAATAACAATCTATGGCCTCTTGGTAATACCAGAGGAGAGGGGGGAAAGGGTAAAGAGAAGAAGAAGAAAGGACGTCCTTCTATAATGATTTAGAGTGGTAGGTAGTATTTTATGGCCCTATGATGGACTAATGGATAAAGCTCTAGAGTTTCCTGGGTCAAGTTTGAGGCAATGAGCTACAAAGTGCAGGCAAGTTTATACTGAATGACTTTGAGATCTTCTGTTTCCCAAATAAGTGGATAAACAGAAGACTTTAGTCTCCAGACTCATTAATCTAATACCTTCTGTGAGCACTGAGCATACATACAAAGCCAAATAAAAGCATTCAATATAAATAAATCAATAATAATTTATATCTTTTGATCTCTCCAAAGAGAACTGTTTATATGTGGAGAAAAAATAAATAAATTGACATTTAAAGAAAGAGCCGTCCTTCCTCACAAACACATGGAACGTTTTTGTTTTTTGTTTTTTTTGAAGTGAGACACTAAGCCATTTTATGTGTCTTTAGAGTCTTCACCAAAGCGGGGAATTATCTGTCAATAAGCCAACGCATGTGAGTCAATGGATCAGTTAGCTTTTGCTAAAGCCATGCTCCCAAGAAAGCACTTTGTTGTGTCTTCTTAAATAGTGTAGTGGCTTAACCTATTAATTCTCATGTCTTAAAACTAACTGACTCTGATATAGGGGAAAGTGGTAGTTGGGGACAGTTCTGATATCAAAAGGTTGCTAAGCAGTATTACAATTTTGCAAAGAGACCTGAATAAATGATATTTTGTTCAATGAGCACTGTGCCACCAATTCCACCTCTTTGAATACTTCTCAGTGCGACACTCTTCTTGTAGAGGGGCTTGATCAGCTTGGGCTACTACTACGACAAAATACCACAGGCTGGGTGACTAAAACAACAGACAGCTATTTCTCACAGTTCTAGAGGCTGGGAGGTCTGAGATCAAGGTGCTCACAGACTCAGTGTCTGGGTGAGAGTTGCTTCCCAGCTTGCACATGGTCACATTTGCTGTATCCTCACCTGGCAGAGAGAGAGAGAGGAGGCTGTTTTGCTTTTCTTATAAAGACACTCATTTCATCATAGTGGCTCCACCCTCAAGGCCTCATCTAAACCTAAATACCTCCCACAGGCTTCATCTCCAAATACCATCACACGGGGGTTAGGGCTTCAACATATAAATTTGGGGTCACACAAACATTCAAACCATAGCAGGGGCTTTTCATCTTTTTGAGTCATGGACCTCTCTGGAAGTCTAGTGAATAATACTCTTAATGAATTCTTTCAAATGCATAGAATATGTTCCCCGGAAATGAGGTGTCTGGGCGGCTCAGTTGGGTAAGCATCTGACTCTTGGTCTTGGCTTAGGTCATGATCTCAGAGATGGAGCCCCGATTGAGGCCCTGTCAGGCTCCCTGTGGAACCTGCTTAGGATTCTCTCTCTCCCTCTCTCTCTGCCCCTCCCCCATCTCTTTCTCTCTCTCTCTCTCTAAAGAAAAAAAAATTTATATATATATATATATATATATATATATATATATATATATATATATTCCTGGGAAAAATAGAAAAGCTACAATACACATGCCTGTGTGTATGTATGCACCCACATATACCCATCATACATATGACAGTAAACAGTACTGGAGATAGAATTACAGTTTAGGTATCAACTCTGTATTCAAAAAAAAACAAAAAACAAAAAATAAATAATAAAATAAAATACATAGAATTATAAGAATACCCATTACATTAAAATACAGTTGTCACTCCATTCCCCCCCCCAAAAAATACAGTTATCAGAGTATTTTTGTGTGTGTGTGATAGGGCAATATATGTCTTTTGTACTAACACATTAAATAATAAAATCTCGTGGCAGGTCAAACAACTGTCATAATGTCAAAGGGGTGATAAGTATAGATGATATCTTGGGAGCTCTTTCAATAACTGTACTATGATGTGAAAATATCTGGGATTTTCTATTGGTGATAAGGCCATAGGTACAGCTAACACTACTATGAGGTGTTGCCTTTATTCATAATTGAAGGAAATGCTAATTATCAGTTGGAAGTGCAAAATAAAAATGCAATTTTTTTCCCATCCGCATACTCAGCCCCCAGATTGAAAACTCCTCTCTTTGATTTCAAAAGTTCTCCTTTCCTCAGCCCTCACAGGGCCTGGATGAAGAAACACACCTTCAGAAACCCCTCCTTTTACAGTCCTGCTGGCAGCTCTCTGAATGAGGATTATTCATTATCTCACCTCCACCACTTTGGCTAGGGCGCTGCGCATCAGAGGCTACCATTCCTGGGGTATGGGGAGGAAGGTTGTAGTTACCATTTCCCAGACGATGCCCTGAACCCAGGATGCAGTAAAAAGAGGGAGAGAAGAGAATGAACATTTACCGAGAACCTACTATGTGCCTGGTACTCTCGTAGGCACTTTATATTCATTATCTTAAGATGCCCTTAGGAAACAGAAAGAAAATGGGTTGGAGTGGATAAATGGGCTGTTGCCAGTTAGCAAATGACTGTCCTTAGTTTTGAATCCAAGTCTGTCTAATTCTAAAGTGCACAATCTTTTTTTAGTACGTCATGTATTGCTGACACTGGGTTGACCTCTTGACCATTCAAAATCAGATTCCTTATCTGGATATAATGATATTGTGGATCATTTGAGAATATGCATACAAGTGTCCTGTAAACTATAAAACACTTAGCACATGTTACTGCTGTTGTAATCATATGTCACTGTTGTTCTTACTATCATCAGAAATTTGGTATACAATAACTTCTGAAATCACTGAAAATCCTGGGCACCTAGACAATTCCCTTAAAAATGAGCCAAAGTAAGGAAAATTATGTCACCGTATATTCTGTCACAGAGCTATTCTGATTTTTCCTGGTAATTACTTTATTATTTAAGGAAATTGGGTCTTTCCTAGTAAGGAAAATAATTTGCAAACTACATCCCACTTACTTAATAAAATATTCAATTTCTAAGAACCTATGTAAAGCAAGAAAAAAGTAATAAAGTTCATAATCTATGATAAGAAAATCTCTTATTCAACGCTGAGGTAAGATAAGCTTTATTCAAGGGGTCAAAATTTCTCAATTCTGGGGCAGCAGCTCTGTGAAAATGGATGTGCAATATCTTCTCAAGTGCAAACTCGTTCTTGATTTTTTTCCACAAAGTTTTCATTGTGATGTGTATTCCCTTAAAATAAAATGGCTTGTTTTATAAGTTTTTAATATTATTTTCTCCTGTTTACAAAAATAACCTCTGCTTATTATAGAGGGGATAAAGAGAAGTGCAGATGAAAATTAAAATACCAGAGATAAGCAATGTCAACTTGCTGTGTAAACTTTTCAGCTGATTTTTAAACATTCCAATAAATTCAATACTTTTCTTTTGAACTCTGACTCCTTTTAGCAAGCAGACTCCCTTTTAGGGGATTTAGCAATAGTGACTTTCTATATAAGGGGCAAAACTAACTTCCCTGATAAAAGGAATATGTTCCAACGATCCAACCATACAGCAACAGTTCAAAAAATATAGAAGATCTGGGGCACCTGGGTGGTTCAGTCAGTTAAGGTCCAACTCTTGATTTTGGCTCAGGTCATGATCTCACTACTCATGGGTTAGGGCCCTGCATTGGGCTCTGCACAAACAGCACAGCGCGGAGCCTGCTTGGGATTCTCTCTCTCCTCTCTCTCTCTCTGCCCTTCTCTCTCTCTCTCTCTCTCAGAATGAATAAATAAATAAACTTTTAAAATGTATATATAGAACCATGGATTTCTAAAAAGACATTCTTTAAAAAAAAAACACTTAGAAAAGTTACCATCTGAAACTCAAAAGAGTACAATTGTGTCAAAACATATGTGAGGACCTTGGGGAGAGGCAGCAGAGGACAGAGTTGGGTAAGAGAGGAAGGGAGAGGGTCACATGCCCCAGACACATGTCCTATTTCCTGACCTCCAGATGGCTCTCCCACTTGTAATCGTGTGAGGGAGCTCCTCCCCCCCATCCTCACTGTGGGGTAGGGATAAGAAGAGGCAAAGCTATGCCCCAGTCCTTCTGACCTTCCTTCTTCTCACTCTGCAAAGCAAAATTGGTATTCAAGTCTTCATGATCCAGTGAGTTAAATAAAATGTAATTTCTGGGGCCTGCAGAGCCTCATTTTCTCACCAGCTTGCCAATTCTTTTAACCAGGGCTGCCTTTCACTTCGGAAATAGAAATAACGAGGTTCATTTCCAAAAGTGTGGCTGAGGTAATATTGCAGCATAAATATGTTTTAATAAAAGTGTAATCAGGTAAGATGGGAAGCCATTTTCGAATATGTATGAGGGCAGGGTACCCTGGGCAAGAAGAGACTTGAAATGAGGAAATTCATGAAGATACGATGTTTCCCAGAATAAACTTTGTTTAATTTTAGCCAACAGAGAACAAATAAAAGCCAGGCCAAATTATTTTTGTCGTTCAGTTGCAAACATAGATGACATTGTGTACATAACTCCAAAGATGTGCCCATATGCACAATGCTGGTAGCTAACACACAGGGCCTACCTTACATTCTTTTGTTAAAACCCAAGATCCTGGAGCTGAACGTGATTTTTTAAAAATCATCTAGTCCAACCCCCTCATTTTCAGAAGAGGAAAGCAAATTCCAAAAAGTTAAATAAATTGCTAAAGATCGGTTCCCTAGTTAATGATTAGAATGCAGGCCCCCATGGAACTTACTGCAATCTTACTTGTATTTTGCTCATGGTCTCTCTATGCCAAGTTCAACATTAAGAGGCTCGCACAAACACTAAATGGGATTGACCTATACAAGGTTGCTGACCTACACCTGTTTTTACTCAAGATATTTTTGTTGCCCACTGTTTCTTTATAACACTATACAATGACATTAAAGAATTAATGACATATACAAAAGATAGAGTAACTATGGTTAATTTTATATGTCAGCTTAACTGGGCCACCGGGTGCCCAGCTATTTGGTTAAACATTATTCTGGGTATTTCAGTGAGAGAGTTTTAGGTGAGATTAACATTTAAATTGACATACTTGAAAGAAGCAGATTATCCTCCCTAGTGTGGGTGGGCCCCATCTAATTAGTTGAAGATCTCAATAAAACTAAATACTAACCTTCACCCAAGTAAGAGAAGAATTCCTTCCTGACAGTTGAAACTGAGATATCAATTTTTTTTCCTGCCTTTGAACTCAAACTGAAATATCAGCTTTCCTGTGTCTCCAATATGCTAGCCTTCAGATTAGAACCATACCAATGAATCTGCTGGTTCTCTGGCATATAGACTCACACTAGAACTAAACTATTGGCTTTCCTGAGTCTCTAGCTTGTCAGTTTATCCTGCAAATCTTAGGACTTTCCAGTCTTTATGATCATGTGAGTCAATTTCCAATAAATAAATTAATCAATGAATAAATGAATACCTTATTGGTTCTAATCCCCTGAAGAATCCTAATACAGTGACCTTTCCTAATGTTCAGATGTTGTGTTTCTCAGGTATCTCAAAATGCCCATTCAAGGAAATTTTATGAGCTTTTGCCCAGATGTCAACATAAATCATTTGGTGCCATCACCATAGTTCATATACATTAAAGAACAAAGGAGTAGAATAAACATGAACTCCCAAAAGTCATTGCTAAAATAAATATTGTACTATTCCAGTTGTCTTATGTTGATCATCTGAGAAATATGGAGATTAAGTTCCTGGAGTGGTAAAATTTTATTACTAGATCAGAAGTTCTCTGGGAAAATAAGTTAGGCTGGAAGTGATTGGCCAGAAAATGGGAAGAGAAAGAAGAGTCTGATAAAAAAAAAAATAGCAATAACTAGCATTTATTTGGTGCCTACTGTACTCCAGACACTTGGCAATCAATTATTCATCCAACAGATATTATCGAGAACTTTTTATGTGCCAGATATTATTCAGGGTGCTAGGGATACCGCTTTGTAAAAATAGAATTGATTTCCTGCTCTTATGGATCTTACAGTTTAGAGAAGGAAGATAGACAAGTAACAAATGTTATGGAGAAAAATAAAGCAGGGAGGAGACAGAGGCAGTACAACTGGAAGGGATCATAATTTTTGGTAGGGTTGTCAGAGAAGACATTACCAAAACCAAGGTAACGTTTGATAATAGAGCTGAATGAAGGAAGTGAGGGAACAAGTCATATGGGGGACATTTTTCAGGCATTGGAATCAGTAAGTGCAAATGGCCTAAAGCACATGGATGTTTGTGTGTTCAAAGAACAGCAAGAAAATCAGTGGGGCTGGGGCTGAGTTTTTAGCAAGGCAAACGCAGTAGAAGAGAAGGTCGTAAAAATAATGATAGTAATAGTGACATGATAGTAATAGTGTCTAAGTGAGATAACTGGAGTTCAGAGTGGTTTGTAACTTTCCCACAACTTAGCTAATAAATGATGGAGGCTGGCATAGACCTAGGTATATCCACCTGGGTGAAAAGCTTTGACTCTTTCCACTTTATTACATTGTTTCTCCAGAAAAAGCTTCAATATTCTCCAATTGTTTTGTGTATCCCTAGCATAGTATTTTCAGTAAATATTTGCCTTTTTTTTTTTTTTACTACCCAACATATCACATATCCTTCCTACTTGGAGGGAAATCCCCAATGTGTGAATCTTGGCTTGCCATAATGAAACCAAATGTCCAGACAGTTCCTTCTCCCTAGCCCACAGCAGTTGGAGGGAGAGCATGGGGCCTGGGTCAACTTGATGCCTACACCTAGACTTTGAGCCTTGAGGGTGTAGTCCAAAAAGGCAGGGTTACACAGCCAGATGGGGTGTCTAGCAATGCTAGACAAGCGGCAGTGTCCAGCAGAGGCAGTGGCAGGAGTAGCACTCTGACCAGAGGTGCCTACAGCAGGACCTTGGTTGTATTGCTTGATTCCTCCCCTTTTCTCAGCCTGGTTTTATCGCTGCTAATGGTGTTGCAAGACAAAAGAGGTGAGGGAACATCTCCCTTAGCTCCAATGATGTATTCTTGTTGGGAAAAACTGTTGCAAGACTTTGGAATGGAAAAAAAAAAAAGATTATTGAGTGTCCTCTTTAAAATGTTTGTTTCTTTGTTTGTTTATTTTGAGAGAGAGAGAGAGAGAGAGAGAGCATGAGCAGGGAGGGGCAAAAAGAGAGAGGGAGAAGAGAATCCCAAGCAGGTTCTGCACCATCACCACAGAGCTCACGAATTGTGAGATCATGACCTGAGCCAAAATCAAGAGTCTGACATTTAATTGACTGAACCATCCAGGTGCCCCTTGAGTGTCCTCTTTAATGTACTCTTCCCAGCTATCTCTGCCTTTTATCATTTTTGAGCTATTTTACAACTCAGTAATTTGTAGAAAGCTGGAAATAATACCAAAGATTCTTCTCCATACAAATACAAATCAGTTGTGTCAGAAAGAATGCATTCCCACTTTCTTATATAATTGTGTGGTACTTTGAATTCACCTTTCAACCAGTTATAACTTCTCATCAAGTTCCCCCAGTACTTAATGAGTGAAAATCTATGCCATATCATATTTATTTGTCAATTCATTTCATTATTTTTTATCTGCCGATATGTGTATGGTACCTTAGAGTTTTTCAACCAGTAACATCTTACTGGTGCCCTTAACAATTATTAAGTTACGGGGGCCTGAGTGGTTCAGTCATTTAAGCATCCAGCTTCAGGTCAGGTCATGATCTAGCTGTTGGTGAGTTCGAGCCCCATGTCGGGCTCTGTGCTGACAGCCCAGAGCCTGGAGCCTGCTTAGGATTCTGTTTCTCCTTCTCTCTCTCTGCCCCTCCCCCTCTAGGCACTCTGTCTCTATCTCTCTCTCAAAAATAAATAAACACTTTAAAACTAAAAAAATAAACCAATAAGTTAAATAAAATCCATGATGCATGTTCATTTTATATTTGTATCAGAGGCAGGAGTTTGCCACTTGGAAATATTCTTTAACAATAATGAATAGGAAAATCACATCACTGTCCTGTCTTTGGCTTGGAGCACTCTCTCTCTGACCTTCACCAACAGAGGCATGCACTTCATGAGACTGGAGACCCAGATGCTGGTCTTAGCTCTCACCTTAACCAGTGAGTTAATTCACACAGCTTCCCTGGACTTCAGGTCCTTCATCTTTGAGATAAAGAGGATGAATTCAATATTCTTCAAGATCCAACTCAGCTCTGACTTCTTATGATTGACTGTGTTACATGCCCTTAGGTGTTCTCCCCACTATCTTTTGTGAGTTTTTTGTCCTTTTCCCCAGGACCTGCTGTATTTGGTTCCCTTTATTTCACTCTCTGCCACAGCTCGGCCTATTTTCCTTCTCTTAATTTCCCAAGGTTCGATTCCTCGATATTCAGCTTCCTGTCTCCCCACATCCCGATAAACACACACACACACACACACACACACACACACACGAATACAAACCTCTTTATGGGAACCAAAAGACAATAACAAACTTGTAGTTATTATAGGATTACATGGAAGAAACAAGGAATTTCCACTCTGCTTTGCCATTAATCCCTCCAAAAGAACTACCTCAAAACAAAACAAACAAGCACTTCAGTAAGAAATAAACTAGTTGAACAAACAAAGCACTTTGATCTCACTACTCAGTTTCACCCAGGGGTAGATAATAATAGCACAAGTGATGGGCGTTCTTTTCTCTTCTTTGTTTCCCTTGCCAGCATCACACTCAGGCTTCCCCAGCTGGGGCAGGAAATGCACATCCTGAGGATCACACTGTAGCTTACATAGACAACTGCTCAGGTCTGCGCAGCAGAACTCAGAAGTTCCTGACTCTTTGCCTGTGCTTCACACAACAGACCAAGAGTCCTTGAGGTCAGTCATCCTCAGGGAATCTGCTCTTACAAAATGCTTTCATGTGTGTTTTTCTGCCAAGTTCACTTAAAAACTGAAATGGTATCTTTTCTATCTAAAGAAAAGATCCAGGAAGAAAGCCAAATTAGATTCTCCAAAGATTTGTTTCTAACAGCAACTTCTGGCCAGTGTGATGTTATTTCTAAGCTTTCTTATGGCTCATAAAATGTCATGGGGTATTTGCAGGTTGAAGGAATTGTGCCAAACAAAAAGGCAGGAAGAACTTCTAGGCCAAGGAAATCCATGTGCAAAGCATGGGCCCTTCAAAGGACCCCAGTGTTCTGAGCATGGGGAGTAAGTCGTTCGATGTGGCTGCAGTAAGGGGGCTGTGGAGGGTCAGGAGGGGGAGGCAGAGAGCATTAGGAGAGGGCAAGCCTGCAAAGATAAGGGAGAGCTAGAATACAAGGGCCAAACTGCCACCTGTACTGTCAGGGAGCTCACAAAAGGAAATCTCTGTCAGATCTGCTACCTTGTTAGTTTATAATTCAACAAAACATGGTGACGTGATGTCTGAAACTTCCCCTTTGAGGTACTCATTCAAATCAATAGCATTTCCCAGAGACAAATACAACATTCGACCCTAAACATTTGCTGGAAAGTATGTCTATGGAAAATAGATGTGTAGTTGGAATTTTTGTTTTTCTCTATGCAAACGTGTGATCATCTTTCTCTCCCCACACCTCACCCTCCAGCATCAAGAACAAATGGAGCAATCGTCAGTAGAAGGAAACATGCATAGTTGCAGTAACTCCAAATACTTTATGGTACACTAACAACCCAAGAATTTGGATCTAAGAACATGATTTTTTTCTGTCAAGGAATTTCAAATACATATGCACTTGATTGATTTTTGGTCTCCTGGGCGATAATATGAACAGGTAATGCTTCAGTTGCCATGTTTAATGACTAGCACCAGACTTTCTGCAAGGGCATGCCTCCCATGCCTGGTCAACTTATGATGAGGAGACCTGGAAAGAGGGACTGCCATCTTGATAAACTCACACAGTTGCCTGAATCTAAAATCTCCGTGCTCCAAGGCACAACTAGCTCTGAAGAGACTCAAGACAGTAGTTTTGCCTTCAACATGCTCCCATCTCATACCTACCTTCGTTCTCATTCTGTTCCTTCCCCACTGAGGCAACCAGGTATCTCAGTCAGCTCAAGCTGCCATAACAAAATACATAGACTGGATGGCTTAACAGGAACTTAATGTCACAGTCTGGAGGCTGGCAACCACAATCAAGGTGCCAGCGGGGTAAATGCATGGTGAGAGCCCTCTCTCCTTGAGTTGCAGACAGCTGCCATGAGCTACATCTTCACATGGCCTTTCCACTGTGCTCATCAGAGAGAGAAAGAGAAAGAGATCTCCTTCTCCTTTTTATAAAGGCACTAATCTTATCATAAATTCCCCACCCTTACGACTTCATCTAACCTACATGCCTCTCAATGGCCACAACTCCAAATACCATCACACTGGAGGTTAAGGCTTCAACATATGAATCAGGGGACACACAAATATGTAGTGCATTACATTCCACCCCTAGTCCCTCAAAAGTCATGTTCTTTTCGCATGCAAAACACATTCATTCCATCTCAATGGCCCCATAAGTCTTAACTCATTCTAGCATCAGCTCCAAAGTCTAAGGTCCAAAGTCTCATTTAAATATTA
Organism: Acinonyx jubatus; assembly: GCF_027475565.1. Taxonomy (NCBI): domain Eukaryota; kingdom Metazoa; phylum Chordata; class Mammalia; order Carnivora; family Felidae; genus Acinonyx; species Acinonyx jubatus. The sequence goes on along the minus strand of NC_069382.1, from coordinate 77,854,785 downwards.
TATCAGGGCACCTACTTGGCTCAGTCAGGTGAGCATCTGACTTCAGCTCAGATCATGATATGGTTCGTGAGTTTGAGCCCGGCATCAGGCTCTATGCTGACAGCTCAGAGCCTGGAGCCAGCTTCAGATTCTGTGTCTTCCTCTCTCTCTGTCCCTCCCCTGCTTGCACTCTGTCTCTCTAAAATAAATAAACATACATACATACATACATACATACATACATACATACACACATACATACATAAATAAATATCATCTCAGTTGGGGGCTCCTAGGTGGCTCAATCAGTTAAGCGTCTAACTCTTGATTTCAGCTCAGGTCATGATCTCATGGTTGTGAGATCAAGCCCTGCAATGGGCTCAGTGCTGAGAATGGAGCCTGCTTGCGATTCTGTCCCTTCCTCTCCCTCTGCCCTTCCCTCACTTGTACTCTCTCTCTCTCTCTCTCTCAAAAAAAAAATCATCTCAATCAGATATGGGTAAAACTTGAGAGATGATTCATCTTGAGACAAAATTCCTTTCTAGCTGTGAACCCGTGAAACCAGACAAGTGATATGCTTCCTAAGTACAATGGTGGGACAGGCATAAAATAGACACTCCTATTCCAAGAAGAAAGAAGAAAGAAGGAAAGGGTGGTGGGTCCTAAGCAACTCCAAAGCCTAGCAAGGCAAATTCCATCAGATCTTAAGACTTGAGAAATCCTCTTTGTTTTGATGCTCTGCCTTCAGAACTGGGGCAGTAGCCACACTTCCAAGGCTTTGCTAGATAGGAGTTGCACCCCTAATGTACCCCCAATGTTTGGGGTTTGGTGGGGCTCCTAAGGTTCCACAGGGCAGCTGTACTCCTGAGACATGGGTGGGATCTTCCTGGTCCACAAGACAGGCAGCCTTACCCTTTGAAACTGAGGAAGAGACAGCCTGTCTCAGGACCACTGGTGAACATGGCAGTCCTCACAATCTCTGGATCTCCTTCTGGGTCATTCCTTTCTTTCTTTGAACAAAAACACACATTCACAGACAAATAGGCCTATGGTCTTGTCTTCTAGAATCCAAGAAGTCTGGCTGACTTTCTTCATTTTGTCCCAACTCTGACCCTTCAGTTCAAACTGGCAGTGTTTCTTCTACAATCCCATAACTTTATTGAGTGATAGTGCATTTATGAGCTTGGTGTTCTCTTTAGAACATGCTTTATCATTTTTTGCAATATGGACAAGTGAGAATTATCCAAATTCCCGAGTCTGGTTCCTTTCTATGTAACAATTCCTTCTGCAATTCATCCATCTCTTCTCTCATTTTACTCTTCTTTCCTCTCTCTGTTCTCTCATTCTTCAGTCGTGGGAATCAAGCCACTCCTTCAACACTTCACTTAGAAATCTCCTCAGTTAAATATCTAATTTCATCACTCAACAAGTTCTACCTTCCACAAACACTAGAACACAGTTCAGCCAAATCCTTTGCCACTTGATGACAAAGATCACCTTCCCTCCATATTCTAATAACATGTTCCTCCTTTTAGTCTGAGACTTCCCAGAATCACCCCTAATGTCCATATTTCTAGCATGCACCTCAAAACTCTTCCAGCCTCTTCCCATTACCCAGTGTCAAAGTATCTTCCAAGTTTTTAGCTATTTGGAGGCTGAGAAGTTCCAAGATCTACTGTTGGCAAGTTGGAGACCCAAGAGAACCAAACGTGTAAGTTCCATTCTGAGTCCAAGTCCAAAGGCTAGAGAAGACTGATGTCCCACCTAAAAGAGAAGCAGAGAAAGAGAATTCTTTCTTACTCAGCCTTTTTATGCTATTCCGGCCTTTGACAGATTGGATGAAGCTCACTCAAAAAATGGAGGACAATCTGTTTACTCAGTCTACTGATTCAAATGTTAACCTCATTCATAAACATCCTCACAGACATGCCTGGGTATAATGTTAAACCAAATATCTGGGCATCTTGGGGCCCAGTCAAGTGGGCACATAAAGTTAAGCATCACACCAAGTCAATCCACCTTGACCTGCTTTCTCGTCTTTTCTTCACACGTTTAACTCTAGCTTTACCTGTTTATCACAATATTCTGGTTTTGTCCAATAATCAGAGCCTTTCTAAGATACTGCTTGATTGCCCTAAAAATTATTACTAAGCTATTGATGAGTGCAAATGATTTAACAATTATACTGTCTATTGCATTCAACTTCTCCTTAAGGAAGAAAAAAATTCCTATTGTATTGTAGTAAAATACATATAGCATAAAATTTACCATTTTAACCATCTTAATATTTTTTTTCATGTTTATTTATTTTTGAGAGGAAGAAAGACAGCATGGGCCGAGGAGGGGCAGAGAGAGAGGGAGACACAGAATCTGAAGCGGGCTCCAGGCTCTAAGCTGTCAGTACAGAGCCTGACATGGGCTCCAATTGACAAACCGTGAGATCATGACCTGAGTCTAAGTCAGATGCTTAACTGAGTCACCCAGGCGCCCCACCATTTTAACCATCTTAACATGTACAATTTAGTGAGATTAAGTACCTTCCCAATGTTGCACAGCCATCACCACTATTTCCAGAACTTTGCAACACCCCAAAAGTAAACCCCATAGCCAATAAGTAAATAGTCACTCCCTACTCCCTAGCCCCCCAGCCCCAGGCAACCACTAATCTGCTCTCTGTCTCTACGCACTTGCCTATTCTTGGGTATTTCATATACATGGAATTATACACCATGTGGCTTTCTGCGGGCTTTCCTTCACTTAGCTAAGGAAGAATGTTAGAAGGTGAAATTGGAAAATAGAATATATTTTGTGATATAAACATTTTGAGGTATCTTTAAAAACACATCAACTTTCTATTTAATTATTTTGCCAAGGTTTAGGGAACTCATCTGTGACCCATCTCCCCCAGACATTGCCCCAGACATTATGTTATTCTTTCTTTCCATGGAGGTTTGAAGCAGCCAAACACAAGCTAGCATCAGGCCAGTGTGCAGAATGTGAGGACACCTCAGAGGGCTCATTTCACCCCCATCAGAGAGGCCTTCCTTCTCTGCAAGTGACCTGGCAAAACCATGAGAGTCAGAAGGTCATACAGCCCTGGGGGATAAAAGGATGTTTGCCCACTGACACTTGAGGTCTTGATGAAAATAAAAGCAAGCACATCTCTGGCTGCAAAGTAAATTATTCACGGGCTTTATTTAAAAAGAAAGCATTTATAGAAAAAAATAGACATCACTTGAATTCCAAAAATCATTTCCAAACAAAGAACATTTTTAATCAAATGTGAGTGAAAGAGACTGCATTCATAGTTCACACAGCACAGCTACTGAACTATCAAAGGATCCCAGGTTTGCTGAGATACTGATTTCTACACTGTGGGTGATTTGAAAGGATACACAGCTTTACTGGGAATGTGCTGTGCAGATGGCCAGCCCAGACTACGAGTCTGCTAAGTTTGATGGGAAACGAGCCGTTTGGCAACCCCCCAGTCTAAAGGGTCTGAGAATGGCATGCCAGAAGGGCCTGGGCCGCAGGAGTTGTTCTAAAACCCTAAGCCCTGGAGGCCCCACTTGCGGGTTTCAGCCTGTGTCACAGATTTTATGTGCTGCGAGCTTTCACAGCTTTATTTGGCCTAACCAACGTACCTAAGAAGCATCTTTACTTTCTCAGCTCTTCCTTTTTACTCATCTCCTATTTTTATTAATAACCAGACACAAAGAGGCTACCAGTATTTTTAGTGCTGATTTCTACCCTGTTACTACTTATATTTTTGCCAAGATCAAAGTCTAGATTCATCTTCAAATCAGTTCATGTTGTTTTCCTGCTTCTATTTCAAAATATGGACCACATAGTCTTTATAATCTTATTTCATGATGTCTAGCTTAGATTCAATCATATACACAAGCTTCAGTAGCTCACTAAACAATGTGAGGATAAAGGAAGATGTAGGCCTAGTCTGAGCATGAAAGCTTTTATACTTTTCTCCTTCTTTTCAGTAGTTTCTGAGGTTTGTAACTGAACAGATTGAACCCTGGTTAAAAGTTCACAATTCCTTTTTAAATAACATCATTTCTTTTTTTATGGGGTCCCTCCGCCCAAAATGATCCCTGTGTTACAACATAGATATTTAGTCGGTTAAGCATCTGACTTAGGCTAAAGTGATCTCACGGTTCATGGGTTCAAGCCCTTGTGTCAGGCTTTGTGCTGATAGCATGGAGCTAGAGCCTGGTTAGAGTTCAGTGTCTCCCTCTCTCTCTGTCCCTCCTCCAATAATGATCTGTCTCTCTGTCTTTCTCTCTTTCTCTCAAAAATGAATAAACATTTTTTAAAAAGTTAAAAAAATAAATAAATAAAAAGATATGACTACCTGGGCACCTGGGTGGCTCAATTGCTTAAGTGTCTGACTCTTGATTTCAGTTCAGGTCATGATGTTGTGAGTTCGAATCCTGTATCAGGCTCTGAGCTGATAGTGTGGAGCCTACTTGGGATTCTCTCTTTCTGTCTGTCTCTCTCTCTCTCTCCTCTCTCTCTCTCTCTGCCCTTCACTCCCCTCCCCCACTCTTAAAATAAATAAATATACTTAAAAATTTTTTTTAATTCAAAAGACATGATGACAAGGCCAGGTCACTGGATTTTCACAAATATACCTGAATTTATCCACAAAAATAAATATGTGCCCTTCAAATAGGTAGCAACATTCCAAGGATATTGTTATTGTTTAAAATGATTTTAGAACTCCAGTTAGGAACTGCTTTCCTTCACTCACTGAGGGGATTACTTTGAATGTCCCCAATGGTTAAAAAAAAAAATCTTTTTCTCATCAGTATAAGTTTCATTTCCAGAAAAAAACAAGTCACTCAATAAGGCAGATGGCAATTGACTGAATAAACTGCTTTAGCCTAAAAAAAAGGGACTAAAATAGAAGACTAGCTTTTTCTTTAATATGATTCCTTACATTATTTTCAACAGTAATTTGAAAAAGGGTTCATCAAACAATAGAATGATAGCAGTATGGTGAAAGAAGTGTCTAGACCTCCAAAGCAACTCCACTGAAAAGGAAGACTTTCAATTGAATATATGGAGGGTTTTATTATTATTCTTTTAATATTTATTTATTTTAAGAGAGAGAGATTGCAAACCGGGAGGGGCAGACAGAGAGAGACAGAAGATCTGAACCAGGCTCTGCACTGACAGCAGACAGCCCAATGAGGGGTTTGAACTCACAAACAGCAAGATCACGATCATAAGCCAAAGCCGGATGCTTAGCTGACTGAGCCACCCAGGCACCCTGGAGGGTTTTATTTTTAAGAAAAATAGGCTAGCCTTGTTTCATTTTCACAGAAACCCCATATTATTGGTGACTAGATAAGAGAGTTGGCTGTTTTTCAGCTTACTACAGGATATAATTTAACAATTCAATCTTTGGAGTGAACAAGGTACAAAACCTGAAATACCTTCATTGAACCATGCTTTAGTGATATCTTCCAAACCAAAATGTTCATATGGATATACAATCTGGAAGTCAATAGATACACTCTGTGCAACCAATAAACATATACTGAATGTACATATGAATATTAACAAAATATTAAAAGTTAGTTCTACCCTCTAGAATTTATACTTTTGGTTTCAAAGCCTTGTTTCCAAAGCTAATTTCATTAAGCATGTTTGTTTGTGACTGGGTTGCAAGAACAGCATATACCAGAATGTCAGGCACTGTACAAATCGATTTAAACAAGTTTTGTATTTCACCCACATAGAGATATTTAATACAAATAAACCTGTGTTTTATTTTTGTATTCTTATTGATGATGAAAGGAAGAGGGAAATTATTGCACACCAGGCACCTATTATACACAAGGATTGAACATGTTACGAATTTAATCCTCTCCACATCTCTGAGCTAAATACTTTTATCCAGATTTATAGATAAAGAAACCAAGTCTTAGGGAATTTAAACAGCAGAACACTGGCACATCACTGGCAAGTGGGAAAAACACACTCAGAATTAGCTGACCATGGTCAAAGAAAGAAGTCAAAGGTCACAGCCATTTCCCCCCACCCCCAAAAAACTGATGTTATCATTCCTCATCATCTTTTTTTCACTAATCTCAATAATTCTTTTGTCATACTTTTCTGCAAACTGAAATAGCGCAATTACCTCCTAATCTGGGAAAATAAAATGTTCTATGAATTTTTATCATGTTATTTATACAAGGAGCCTTTGGAAACCAGTTAAGTGCTTGAACCAGTTAAGTGTTTGGGTGGGACATATAAAAACAAAGCAAGCTAAATAAAGAATTGTTGAAGCAAATGAAGCAAATAAAGCAAAGGAAAAAAAATCACGATCCTTAGTTCAAAAACACTAGCAGCCTTCATCATCTATAGGGGTAATAGGTTAAGCATTTAACTTATGAAAAGGATAAAGAGCAGATCCTTCAAATAAAATGTAAAAGGAAATTGAGAATCAACATCAGGACGTTTCATTTGACCTTAGAGACATATTTTACTGGTGACTCTTTTAAGAGTGTTTCTGATTTGTTGTTGTTATTGTCAATGGCCTCAATTTTCTAGCTTATCTCCCAGTTTATTTTGCCTCATATAGTTTGTTCATTTTTGCCTTTTATTTTCTTGTTCAACCCCTATTGACTGACAATTTGAAAGGAAAGAAACTAAAATAAAGCACCTGGTTTGAGTAATAAATTTTTGTAATTACCCTGATGGATAACAATCCATTTCCAAAATAAATGTAAGCTCCATAATTTACTAATATTTTGTGAGGTCTTACCTTATTTCTGCAGGGTTTCATGCTCATTGTCATCTGTCTTTACCATTCATCACCCAAACTAACACTAACTACCAAGCTCCTAGAAGGGGTTAAACCTGAAGTGGCTGATGTTTTGACAGTGATATGTTAAAGGAAGGAAGGAAGGAAGGAGGGAAGGAAGGAAGGAAGGAAGAGAGAGAGAGAGAGAAAGAAAGAAAGAAAGAAAGAAAGAAAGAAAGAAAGAAAGAAAGAAAGAAAAATGTCTTATTCAGAAATTTAGACTGGTGAATATTTTATCTGAGTTCTCAAAATCTCAAAATTACTTGCCCAATGCTGGTGTTTTTGGTTTGTTTTCTATAAGCCTCTGTCTGGCTTCATGCTTAAAAGGATATTCAGAAACTTGTGTGCATTGCTCATCTTAAATTGACATCTTATGAAGCTGAGCTGAGTACAGAATTTTCTTTCACTTCAAAGGACATACCACAGGGTACAGAGAAAGAAGGGTTGGGTCCTTCCAGCCAAACATTGCCCTCTGGCACTCACACTCAACTCCCCCGGGATGGAAGAGGGCAAACTCTGGCCCCAGTAGCCCTAGGTAACATTTCCCACAACCCTGACTCATAAATATTGACGTTTGGGAAAAACAAGCGCAGAAAAGAAAAAAGAGCTCTACCTCCCCCCCCAAAAAAAGTTGTTTTCAAGTTGAAATGTTCATATATTTTCTAAAGCTTGATTAATATCAAAGATATTGATATAATTTTTAAAAATACCTCATCTTAACATCTTAAAATATAGTTTCATCCATCAACAACTAAAGAACATAGGAAACAAAATTTTTAACAGCGTTTTAAAATTTATTTTTCCATCAGGAAAATAGTTTATCAGGACTGGGTCGATGCAATTTTTCTAAAAGTAACTATAACAATGTTCTCAGACAACATCTTTTCTGCTGAATACCAATTTTTAAATCATAGTGAATTTAAAATTCTTTATTTTCAGCAAGATCTTTTTTTTTCCTTTTAAATATTTGTCTCCACCTCTCTGTGCTTCAAAAAACGGAAATACTATAGTTAACTAAGACCTCTGAGAATTCTTCACAGACCCTAGGCCTGTTAGTTTCCATTGTGGAACTACAGCGCAACCTGGTGGTGTATGTCTGTAAATGGCCAAAATTACAAACCAAAATAGAGAATGCCTAGTGTTTAGCTTTTAGAAAATAAAGTATTGGGGAAAAGAATGTGGAATGGCTCTCTTAAATCATAATTGTGGATAGATGTCCTTATAGTTTCTAAAATAATATACCGTAATAATGGTTACTGATGAGTCATTGACATAAATTGACACAATTTTGTTTTAATTTTTTTTTATGTTTATTTATTTCTGAGACAAAGAGAGACAGAGCATGAGAGGGGGAGGGGCAGAGAGAGAGGGAGACCCAGAATGGGAAGCAGGCTCCAGGCTCCGAGCTGTCAGCACAGAGCCTGACGCATGGCTCAAACTCACAAACTGTGAGATCATGACCTGAGCCGAAGTCGGTCACTCAACCAACTGAGCCACCCAGGCGCCCCGACACAATTTTTAACATTCATATTTTTTCACAATAATCTCCCTTTTTATGACTTTTCCAATTTTCTGAACACTGTTTCAAATGCATTTAAGGGGGAAAATATCTTTAATAAGTGGCAAAGTAAACTAATATTTTACCATCCCTGGGAGGATTCTTTTCTGCTTTGTGCCACAAGTACAATAAGCACCATCAAAAGACCAAAATAGAAAGATGCACTTGTCATAAGATTTTTCCCGAGCTGTCAAATTTTAGCTAACAACAAGTTAATTAGGCTCATTTCCATTCTTAAAAAAGAAATGTGTTTTTTATATTTTTCCCCTAAAAGCAAAGACAATTTTATATGCCTTTCTTTAACAGCTAACAACACCATTGATGTAAAACCTTGTAGACAAAATGGTGATTCACAATAACTATAATAGTTTATTATGTGTTCTTAGGACTTTACATCCAATCTCTTATCTAATCCTTTCAACAACTCTATCGAATTAAGATCAGTCTCACTCTCTCACAGAGTATTAACACTAAGGCTTAGGGAGATAAAAGAACTTATTCAAGGTCACTCAGCTAATGAGTGACAGAAGGGACTGAACTCTTCAAAGCCCATATTCAGGCTTTGGCACATAGAAGGCCCTCAATAAATGTTGATTGACTCAGTGAATATATGTACCTGTTGCAGGATAGGAAAAGTTAGCCTGGACTAAATCCAGTCTTTTGACTCTCCATCCAGTAATTTTTCCAGTAAAGTTTAGACATACTTCGACTTTTCTCTTGCATCTACATGTAATTATACTCTTCTGAGCCTGCAAAGTGGCTTCTATTTTCCAGAAAAACACAAAGAAGCAATACCAGGCCAGAGTCACCTGAGTCTCACATCTAAGCTGTTTTATTCATGAGGTACTAACAGCATCTTTATAATTTTTGTGCCATAGATCCCTTTGGAAGTCCAGTGAGGCTCCTGGGACCCGTCCCAAAATAATCTTAATAAATATATTAAAAGGGAAATCAACTGTTTAAAATAATATTTTCAGGGGCACAGGGGTGGCTCAGTCGGTTGAGCATCTGACTTCGGCTCAGGTCATGATCTCATGGTTCGTGAGTTCAAGCTCCACATTAGGCTCTGTTCTGACAGCCTGTCAGCACAGAGATCAGATCCTCTGTCCCCCTCTCTCTGCCACTCCCTCGCTTGCACTCTCCCAAAAATAAATAAATAGTTTAAAAATTAAAATAAAATGTTTTCAAATACTTTTTGAAAAACTAATTTGTAATATATGTACTCATGAATCCATTCAATAATGAAAATAGCACTAGTGGCGGATTTAATAACTACCTTATTGGGGCGCCTGGGTGGCGCAGTCGGTTAAGCGTCCGACTTCAGCCAGGTCACCATCTCGCGGTCCGTGAGTTCGAGCCCCGCGTCAGGCTCTGGGCTGATGGCTCAGAGCCTGGAGCCTGTTTCCGATTCTGTGTCTCCCTCTCTCTCTGCCCCTCCCTGTTCATGCTCTGTCTCTCTCTGTCCCAAAAATAAATAAATGTTGAAAAATAAAATTAAAAAAATAATAATAATAACTACCTTATTGATATAAATGGTATTTTGAGATATCTGTAACTACTGTAATAAATTAATTATCTGTGACTTCTATTGGTAAGAGAGATATTGTTATATTAATAAGATATCTGATAAAGGGCTAGTATCCAAAATCTATAGAGAACTTAGCAAACTCAACACCCAAAAAACAAATAGTCCAGTTAACACATGGGCAGAAGACATGAATAGATACTTTTCCAAAGAAGGCATCCAGGTGGCTAACAGGCATATGAAAAGATGCTCAACATCACTCATCATCAGGAAATATGAATCAAAACCATGATGAGATACCACCTCACGTATGTCACAATGGATAAATTTAACAACAGGTGTTGGGGAGGATGTGGAGAAAGAGGAACCCTCTTGAACTGTTGGTGGGAATGAAAACTGGTGCAGCCACTCTGGAGAACAGTATGGAGGTTCCTCAAAAAGTTAAAAATAGAACTACCATAGGATCCAGCAGTTGTACTATGAGGTGTTTACCCAAAGGATACAAAAACACAGATTCGAAGGACTACATGAACCCCAATGTTTATAGCAGCATTATCAACTATAGCCAAGCTATGGAGAGAGCCCTAATGTCCATTGACTGATGAATGGATAAAGAAGTTGTAGTATATATATACAATGGAGTATTACTCAGCAATCAAAAAGAATGAAATCTTGACATTTGCAAAGACATGGATGGAGCTAGCGTGTATTATGCTAAGTGAAATAGTCAGAGAAAGACAAATGCCATATGATTTCACTAATATGTGGAATTTAAGAAACAAAACAGGGCAACTGGGTGGCTCTGTTGGTTAAGCCTCTGACTCTTGGTTTCAGCTTAGTCATGATCTTACAATTTTGTGGGTTCCAGCCCAGCATTGGGCTCTGTGCTGACAGTGTGGAACCTCATTGGTATTCTCTCTCTCCCTCTCTCTCTCTCTGCCCCTCCCCTGCTCACACTGTCTGTCTCTCTCAAAAATAGGTAAACTTAAAGAAAAATAGATGAACATGTGGGGGGGGGAAGAAACCATGAGAGACTCTTTTTAAATTATTTTTAAAAGTTTATTTATTTATTTTTGAGAGAGAACATGTGTGTGTGCACGAGTGGGGGAGGAGCAGAGAGAGAGGGAGGGGGGGAGAGAGAGAGAGAGAGAGAGAGAGAGAGAGAGAGAGAGAGAGAGAATCCCAAGCAGGCTCCACACTGATAGCAGGGAGTCCTACACAGGATGCAAACTCACAAACCCAGGACTGAATCATGACCTGAGCCAAAATCAGGAGTCAGACCGACAGAGCCACCCAGGTACCTGAAATCAGTCTAATCTTAAGAGTTATCTGTAGGGGTGCCTCGCCTGGGTGGCTCAGTCAGTTAAGCATCCAACTTCGGCTCAGGTCACGATTCCCCGGTTCATGGGTTCAAGTCCCTAGAGCCTGCTTTGGATTGTGGGTCTCCCCCTCTGCCTGCTCCTCCCCCACTCACTCTGTGTGTATCTCTCTCCCTCTCAAAAATAAATTTAAAAAAAAAACACTTAAAAATTAAAAAAAAGAATTACCTGTAGACAAGTCTTTTCAAAAACTAAATTATAAAACAATTCTTAAATTTGAAAAATTCAGTACATATACTTATTTACATTTATATATATTCTCTTGATTACTATGTGAGATATGTACTTTACTATGAATGGTCTGAGGCGAGTCTCCAAAAATAAGCATGCCTGGGTTCTGGGAAGGTATTAAAACACCCTTGCCTTAATCTTATGACATTAATCAGTAAATAGTTATTGACTGCCGATAATAATAATTGCATTCGATTTAGCAAATATTTGTTGAACAGCTACTATGTACCACATACTCTTCTGGAAGTGTTAGGAAATTAGTAAAAAAAAAAAATGAATAATTTTGTATCATTTGTGTAGCACTTTATAATCTTCGAAGCAGGTCTATATACATCCTTCATTCAAGCTTAATTACAACACTGAGAGAGAGGTAAGCAAAGTATGGAGACTTATTCATTAATTCTTTATTTCCACAATAAATGCTACTCCAAACACATGGTGGATACTTAATAAATGCAGACACTGTGTGCTCTGTTCTTATTCCTTAAGCCCCTGAATTAGAACACTCAATTAAATTTGAATTTCAGATAAACAACAAGCTATTTAATATAAATTTGTCCCATGCAATATTGTCACATACACTGTATTCATTTAGTGGGGCAACCATAACAAAGTACTACAGACTGGGTGACTTAAACAACAGAAATTTATTTTCTCAGAGTTCTGGAGGCTAGAAGTCCAAGATCAAAGTGTCAGTAAAGTGGGTCTCTTCTGAATCCTCTCCTTGGCTTGCAGATGCTTGTTTTCTGATGGTGTCCTCAAGGGTCTTCCCTCTACACCTGCCTGTATCCTAATCTCCTCTTCTTATAAGACACCAAGCATATTAGATTAGGGGGCCCATCCTAGTAACCTCATTTTCTCTTAATTGCCTGTTTAAAGGCTCTATCTCCAAACACTGTTGCAATCTGAGGTACTAAGATTTTGGGGAGGATAGCAGATGTTGACGAGCATGGGGACGGATAATGCTGGGCCTTCTTTCCTTTATTTAGCACTGCCTCAAGTACCAATCATTAAAGTCCTGTCCTGTACCAGGCCCTGGTAGAGTCCCTTTACAGTAGCTTAGTTAATCCTTTCAACTACTCTGCATGGTAGCTACCTATTGTCAAATTGCAAATGGGGAAGTGGATGCTCAGAGAGATTTTCTGAAGTCGCATGGCCATGTCCTTTGCTTAAGTGGGTTGAGAATACATACGATCTACATTTGAATAGCTAACTGCAAACACAAGACAGTGGGTGGAAGTTTATGACAGGTAGCTCAGAGAGGAAGTCCTACCGGAGTCCAAAGACGGATGAGGGTGAACAGCAGGGAAATCTTCACACAGGAGATGGAACCTGGGCTGCGTCTTAGCACATAGGTTAGCTTCAGCTGTGAGAGGAAGGGCAGGGAGAGCGTTCTGGGGTGGATGGGCTCAGTGCAGAAGCAGCACTGGGCAGGTGTGCTGTGACTGTAAACACACGGATGGCCTGAGGATAGAGGATATAGGGGACAAGGCCTTATTGTAGAGGCCTGGGAATGCCAGGTAAGAAATATGGAGTTCTTCTAAAGGCTGACATGGAGCAAATGAAGGTCGTTAGAAGAAGAAAATTGACATGATCAAAAGAAGATTTTATCATGTCATCTGGGAGTAGCAGGCAGGCTAGCTTGAAACAGAAAGACTATCTAGTAGACCCCTGACAGTTCATGCCTATGATAATAAAGACCTAAATAAGAATAATAAACAGGAAGGTACAGACAGCGCTACAAGGAAGGAATTATCAAATCTGAGTCATGGAAGGGCCAGGGAGAAAAAGAATAACGAAAATTCCTTTACTGCACCAGGGTATAGGGGAAATGGCACCTGAACAAGAAACTGGGAAGTTGGGTATAAGAGGATAAGCAAACCAGCTCACTCAGGGTATGATCATTTCTCTAAAAATTATACTCTAAGATTTTCTGAATGATCTGGAATCTTGACTATATCCCCAGCTACACAAAAGTAACTCAAACCTATGGGTGAGGCACTTATCTCTTCTCTATCCTCCCTATTCCACCCATGACCTTGCCTAGCACCTAAGACCACAATCAGTCAGTTGTTAACTGTAGAGGACATCTGTTGTTCCTGTTTGCCCAATATCACTCCACCCCCCTCCCCATTCATCTGGTAATGGCATTTGTCTTCCCACTAAAAGACTCATTCCATGCTGTACAGGAGGGCCTGAATGCCGCCCCCCCCCCCCACCTCACTCCACCTCACCCAACCCCACCCACCCCTAGCCCAGCTACAAAAACAAGCACATAGCCCAGACCTGGCCAATTAGACCACCCTGTACCCGCTCCACAGCACAGGTTCAGGAACAGGCATGTGGCTGGAGCCAAGCCAATCATTAATTATAATTGTTATTAAGAAATAATAAGGAATTAGGGCACCTGGGTGGCTCTGTTAAGTGGTCGACTCTTAATTTCAGTTCAGGTCATGATCTCAGGGTTGTGAGATTGAGCAAGGCATAGAGACTGCTTGTGATTCTTTCTCTGTCTGTCTGTCTGCCTCTCTCTCTCTCTCTCTCTCTGTCCTCCCCTGTGCCCTTTTGCTCTCTCTTGCTGAAAGAAAGAAAGAAAGAAAGAAAGAAAGAAAGAAAGAAAGAGAGAGAGAGAGAGAGAGAAAGAAAGAAAGAAAGAAAGAAAGAAAGAAAGAAAGAAAGAAAGAAAGAGAAAGAAAGAAAAAGAAAGAAAAGAAAAGAAAAGAAAAGAAAAGAAAAGAAAAGAAAAGAAAAGAAAAGAAAAGAAAAGAAAAGACTTCTTTCTGCTACAATTAAGGTCCATAGTAGGAGTTCAGGGTTAAAAATTAAGGGTTAAAGATCAAAGGATGAGAGGAGGTCTAGGAAAGATATAAGAGAAGCAGAGTCTCAGCAAAATTGTTTGGACCCCTGGGTCCAGCCATATCTGAAGTTAGCTGAACTTCTGAACTTTCCAACTACATCAACAAATTCTCTTTTTTTGCTTTGAGAAAAAAGAAATTAGATTTCAATTACTTACTACCAAAAAAAAGTTTGGGGTGCCTGGGTGGCTCAGTCAGTTGAGCCTCCGACTGCGGCTCAGGTCACGATCTCCCGGTTTGTGAGTTCGAGCCCTACGTCAGGCTCTGTGCTGACAGCTCAGAGCCTGGAGCGTGTTTCAGATTCTGTGTCTCCCTCTCTCTGCCCCTTCCCCATTCATGCTCTGTCTCTCTCTGTCTCTCAAAGATGAATAAACGTTAAAAAAAATTTTTTTAATAAAAAAAAAGTTTTTATATAGTTAATTTTACTTACTAGCTTTTTACTAAAATGTGTCCTGCCTGTGCCAACAGCCCACATCATCTTAGAGATCATTTTATTGAAGTTTCTTCATTGGCCACCCTAGGTGTGTTATTCTTCCTCTCAACTCTGCCTCCCACACCTAGTTATTTGCATTTACTTTGAAGAACATTTAAAAGTTCTAGCAGCACACCCTCCCACATGTGACCACTAAGAAAGGAGGATCTCCAGAAAAGTCTCCAAAAAGAGGAAAGCAGCAATGGCTCAGCCCAGGTAACAACTGTAGCCCTAGCCAACACCTTGATTTCAGCCCAGCAAATACCTGAGCAGAGAATCCAGCCATCTGAACTATCAAAAGTGTGAGATAATCAACCTGGGTTGGTGTAAACCACAAACTTTCTGGTAATTTGTTACCCTGCAATAGAAAACTGACATATGCCAGGCACAACAACTTTTCCTTCACCTTGGAAGAGGTAACTTAAAATGTCCTAAATGACTAGGACCTTAGAAAACTGAAATGGAGACATATGGGCAGATTCCAATGAAGCTGGGTAGCTGGAACACCTATATTCTTTTTTTGTTTTAAGTTTGTTTGTTTGTTTGTTTGTTTGTTTATTTTTGAGAGAGACAGAGAACATAAGCAGGGGAGAGGCAGAGAGAGAAAGGGAGACACAGAATCCAAAACAGGCTCCAAGCTCTGAGCTGTCAGCACAGAGCCCGATGTGGGGCTTGAACCCAGGAATCACGAGATCATGACCTGAGCTGAAGTCGGACACTTAACCAATTGAGTCACCCAGGTGCCCCAGGAACACCTATATATTCTGTTGAGCCTTCTTTGCCAAGAGAAGCAGTTCTTCCAACTCTGCTTAAAGAGGTTATAGTTTCCCTCTGCCTGAAGAACTTTCCTGGCATACTGCAGAGGAGGTGTCTAGAGGCTGAAGGGGGTTGGAACTTTGAGCTGCAGCCTCAGACACAAAGACAATAGCTTACAAAAACTGTTTAACCAGCTCCCACAATTGAATAAGGTCAAATCTTTGTTACGTGTGTGTGTGTGTGTGTGTGTGTGTGTGTGTGTGTGTGTCCTGGTGTTTCTGCTTCTCTGGTTGAATCCATAGTGATGAAGGAGAGGTCATTGTCACTAATTCCATGTTCAAGGTATATTCTCTTTGCCCCAGGTCCTAGTATCCTCCTAGTTTACCTTCCTCAAAGTGTTATTACCTACATCTCTGGAAGAGGCAAAATCATACCTATATTCCTCAATTTGGCTCAAGAGGTTCAGGACATATCAGGCTATCTTAATAAAATCACCATGACTTATCATCAACCCATTGTTTATATATAAAAAAAGAATGATGTGAGAAAACTTATAAGATTTTTGCTTCAAAAACTATAATTTTTTCAAAAGTGTTACCTTGATATTTCTCTTTATTCTGTGGGGGGTTTTTTGTTTAAGGAATGTGAAAAATCTAAAAAAAAAAGATATCCTTTTGGTTTATATGCAAGAGAAAGAAAAATAAACTGGCTGTAGCAATCAGGCTTCAATAAGTGAAACAGAGCCACTAGCATATTATGGGAATAAGAGATTTATTAGAGGAAATAGACCACACACTAATGTGGGAGCAGCTGAGAAAGTGAAAGTCAAAGGACTTGAGAGTCACTAACTAGTTCTCGAAAAGCACTGGCATGAGTGGGTAAGTTGGAGCTTGCACGGAAATCTGAGAGGCAACTGCACCCAGCTGCTTCAGGGATCGTGAAGGGGGAAGATGTTCCCTCTGTAGAGCTAACAGCCTGCTTTGGGTGAGCAGGTCCAGCAGTTGGAAACCGGACAGTATGGAGGAGAACAAGAATCAGGTGGGACCCAGGGCACCTCTGCGTCTGTCTGTCTCACCAGGATGGCCTACTGAAAATAATGGTCTTTGCTTCTCTTCAAATTTCCAAATCTCTTGGAAGTTCCTCTTTGACCAACTCTCACTGAAAACTGGACACAGATGAGGACTCTGGGAAATGTAATTCCTAGCTTAACAAGAAGGCACAGCATCATCCAGCACACTAGCTAGGAAAAAAGAGGAACTTATTGAACCTAGGGTTCCTCAAAGAACTGAAGACAGGAATGAGATTAGGTCTCAGGAATACTTGAAAACAGGAACTCAAACACCATCACTTCTCTCAGTGTCTTGTCTCCCTTGTGGCACCTCCTTCCCTGCTTCTTTATCTGCTTCTCCACAGACTGACTTGTCCTGCAGGAAACCCGTGCCAACTGCTGACAACTCCTGAGTTTTATTTCTTACTGTTTCTTCAAATGTATTAACTGGAGAGACTCTCCTAGCTCTATCTCTTGGTGCCTCATCCAAGACATGCTGGGAAAGGACTCATTGGCCAGTGGACTGGGTCATGTTATAATATCGCTGCTCCTGCTTTACCATGTGGATGGAGAAGGAAGAAGTTTCCAGAGGAAAGTAGAGTATTTTGAGCAAAACAGCTCACAGGTATCCACTGCATGGGGAAGTACTTATAATATAACAGGCTCTATGCTAAGAGCTTTGCACATGTTATCTCATTTAATGCTCACGTCAACCCTCTGAGGTTGCTTTCCTTCTTGTTTCCATCTTACAGATAAGGAAATTGAGGCTCAGAGAGATTATATCTTATGAAAAGTCCTAGAACTCATAAGTTGTAAGATTGGTCTGCACTCCAAATACCACACCAGTGGCTTCCAATGTGTCAAGGAGCCCCAGTAGCTTTATTTGAATGTCATTATGTGATGGGCTTTCCCCCAAGACTGCATTTCAACAAAACTTACCATTTGTTTAACGTTCTTAAAAACCACTATGCCATATTGTACTACCTTCCTTTCCCATTTCACAAGTAGCAGAGACACAAAATGAGGACCTACAATACACATCTAAAGAAAAGTTCTGACTCTTGGTACAGAGTTCTTTTTCCTATTCCACATAGCTTCTGCACTCTTGATCATCCACTGCAGTAAATACAATAAAAGCTACTTTTAATTTCTTGTAGCAAGAGAAAAGCTGTGTTCACTCTCAAGTTCATTTAGTTTAGCATAATCAAAATAAAACCCACACTTGATATAATCACATAAATTGCTACTGACACTACTTCAGACTCAAGAACCTTCTAATGCAGATAAATATCAAAGCAAAATGGAACAATAGCTTGAAAGTTCATTGTTTGTTTTCCTTCCAGTATTTCATTATCAACAATAACTAATAAATATTGAGCATGCTATTATAAAATACTTACCAGGCATAATAGAAAAAATTGAGTGTGTAAAACACAGCCCTAGCCCTTTTTTTATTTAAATTCCAGTTAGTTAACACAGTGTAATATTAATTTCAGGTGTACAATATAGTGATTCATCACTTCTATACAACAGCTGGTGCTCATCACAACAAGTGCACTCTTTAATCCCATCCCCCCACCTACCTCCCCTCTGGTAACTATTAATTTGTTCTCTATAGTGAAGAGTCTGTTTCTTGGTTTGCCTCTCTCCCCCTCTTTTTTACCTTTTGCCCGTTTGTTTTGTTTCTTAAATTCCACATATGGTATTTGTCCTTCTCTGATTGACTTATTTCACTTAGCATAATACTCTCTAGCTCCATCCATATTGTTGCAAATGGCAAGACTTCATTCAAATGGCTGAGTAATATTCTATTGTGTATGTGTGTGTAGATAGATAGATAGATACACAGATAGATAGACCACATCTTCTTTATCCATTCATCAATTAATAGATACTTGGGCTATTTCCATTTCCATTTCCATAATTTGGCTACTGTAGATAATGCTACTACAAACATCGGGGTGCATGTATCCCTTGAATTAGTACTTTTGTATTCTTTGGGTAAATACCTGGTAGTGTTAATTGCTGAATCATAGGGTAATTCTATTTTTAACTTTTTGAGGAACCTCCACACCGTCTTCCAGAATGGCTGCACCAGTTTGCATTTCTGCCAACAGAGCAAGAGGGTCCTCCTTTTTCCACATCCTCGCCAACACCTGTTGTTTCCTTGGTGTTGTTGATTTTAGCCATTCTGACTGGTGTGAAGTGATACCTCATTGTGGTTTGGATTCATATTTACCTGATGATGAGTGATTTGAGCATCTTTTCATGTGTCTGTTGGCCATCTGTACATATCCTTTGGAAAAATATCTATTCATGTCTTGCACCCATTGTTTTTTGATTATTCATTTTTAGGGTGTTGGGTTTTATAAATTCTTTATATATTTTGGGTACTAACCCTTTATTAGATATGTCATTTACAAATGTCTTCTCCCATTCTGTAGGTTGCCTTTTAGCTTTGTTGATTGTTTTTCTTCACTGTGCAGAAGCTCTTTATTTTTACGAAGTCCCAAAAGTTTATTTTTGTTTTTGTTTCCCTTACCTCAGGAGACATATCTAGAAAGAAGATGCTACAGTCAATGTCAAAGAGGTTACTGCCAGTGTTCTCCCCTGGCATTTTTGTGGTTTCATTCTCTATCAAAATACCAAGAGCAGTTTTCACAGAACTAGAACAAATCCTAAAATTTGTATGGAACCACAGAAGACCCTGAATAGCCAAAGAACCTTGAAAAAGAAAATCGAAGCTGGAGGCATCACAATTCCAGACTTCAACTTGTATTATAAAGCTATAGTGATCAAAACAGTATGGTACTGACACACAGATTAATGGAACAGAATAGAAAACCCAGAAATGAACCCACAATTATATGGTCAATTAATCTTCAAGAAAGCAGGAAAGAATATCCAACGGGAAAAAGACAGTCTCTTCAACATATGGTGTTGGGAAAACTGAACAATAGCATGCAAGAGAATGAAACTGAACGACATTCTTACAGCATACACAAAAATACATTCAAAATGGATTAAAGATCTAAAAGTCCTAGCCTTATAATTTGGTTGAGTGGATAGAACACAAACATGGAATATAATCAACTATTTATGGTAGCCTTCTAACCACTAATGAGTGATACGGAATAGGGAGTAACACTGAAGCCTGGAACAGTCAGAAAAGGTACCTCAGGAGAGATAGGGGTTGAAAGCTTGGACTTTAACACTTATTCCTACAATTCATTCATTCATTCATTCAATATTTATTGAGTTGAGCATCATGCTTAATACATGTAAGAGTAAATGGGCAATGGTATTTAGGCTGGAAAGAGGTATGAGAGAATCAGAAGAGACATTATTCCACTATCAATAGTACAATTGAAATGTGTACTCTTCACTCTCTCACCCACCAGGCACTTGTTGAGTATGTCTTGCCTTCTGAGTGCTGTGCTAGATCCCTCTTTAAATGAAGTAAAAGATAGCCCATCACTGTCTACAAAGATACAGAAAACATTTAAATAATAAGATAATTCTTTGTAAGAATAAGTGCCCAAATAGGCCTTGTTGAGGACAACTAGGACTGTAGCACAGAGTAGGCTCAAAGAAATGGGACAAGGAAAACAGTATGCACCATTCAGCTACTTACCATTCAGCTACTTGGAAGGGGCACAGCCAGTCACCCCATGGTTGTGCTCCAGAAAAAAGACATGGATCCTCTGCCACCTTGTATATTTATGGAAGTGATGAAAGGGGCAGGAATTATTCAACTGATTTGAGAAATTCAGTCTAGCTAGTACAAGAAACACCGTTTCGTGGAATGTTAATTTGCATATCAGCACCAGTTTCAAAAGAGACCTTGAAATTTATATCCCTCCTTGCTCAGCCAACTTATTGCTAGGCAGGGTTAACGTCCTTATCCAGGTGAGAAACAGTCCATCTTCTCAGCACTGTAGGAAATCAGAGTAAGGTGGGATGGGAAGATAGATCCACAGATAGGACTTGAATAGGTAAGAAGAAAGGGGATTGGGCATGGCATTCTAAACAAGGGGCTAGCACAGGTGAAGGTGCAGAGACAGAAGGCAGGATGCCATGTTCCCCATAGTAATTCAAGTGCTTAGTTTAGTGGCAATTAATAATAGGTAAATATTTGTTGGCTGACTGAAAGATATTTAGGAAATCTGCAAGCCTAACACATCCCAAACTTAGCCCATAAAATAAGTGCAAAGTCTTGGGATACATTCAAAGCCACAAGAAAAAAATAGCAACAACTTTACCAGATTTACTGGTACATTAATTTAAGTTAAAACATATATGTAGATATATTTGTTTCAATTTTCCACATTATATAGGAGCATATGTGTGTGTGTACATATATATATATACATATATACATATATACACATACACATATATAACTAGATTGCAAAGTTTCAATAAATTCTTCAAACAAAACATGAGACTAAAAAAAAGAATGAAATCTTGCAATTTGCAACAACATGGATGGAGCTAGAGAGTATTATGCGAAACAAAATAAGTCATCCAGAGAAAGATAAATACCATATGATTTCACTCATATGTTGAACTTAAGAAACAAAACAAACAAGCAAAGGGAAAGGGAGAGAGAAGAAACCAAGAAACAGACATAACTAAAGAGAACAGACTGATGGTTACCAGAGGGGAGGTGGATGGAAGGACATGGGTGAAATAGGTGATGGGGATTAAGGAGGGCACTTGTTGTGATGAGCACCAGGTGTTGTATGCAAGTGTTGAATCACTCTATTGTACACCTGAAACTAATACTACACTACATTAACTAACTGGAATTTAAATAAAAACTTAAAAACATAAAATGAGAGAAACTTCTTCCTTGTGGTAACTTCAGGTACTATCTTAGACCCCTGGGAAACATATGTTAACTCTTCTACACTATTAGGGGTACTGTATGGAAAAGCTGGAGAAGCATGAGTAATGGGTTCCTGTTAAGCAAAAGTAAAAGAAAAATGTGATGAAAATATCAGCAAAGAGGTCAGTTGTAAGACTCCTAACCTTTTCTGGAAGAAAGAGTTGTTAGTTAAGACTAAGAACATCTTTTTCTTTAAATCAGAGGTAAACTGGATTATGTAGCCTCCACAGTAATTATTATTATTATATGTATGTATATAACATATACCATATATAATATGTATTATTATATAATTTTACATATAATACAACTAATTTAAATATAAATACATATAAAATAAATGTTATTGTATTATATATGATAAATGTTATAAATAGAAATACTAGTTTATATCAACAAGCTTCCACAATAAGAAAATGTCTACCTTTATAAACCATCTTAGGGGATGGGGCGCCTGTGTGGCTCAGTCAGTTAAGCGTCCGACTTCAGCTCAGGTCATGATCTCACAATCTGTGAGTTTGAGCCCTGCGTCAGGCTCTGTGCTGATAGCTCAGAGCCCGGAGCCTGCTTCAGATTCTGTGTCTCCCTCTCACTGTGATGCTCCCCTATTCATGCTCTGTTTCTCTCTGTCTCAAAAATAAATAAACATTATAAACCATCTTAGGGGAAAAATAAACAAAAACAAAATGCTGCTATATGTAAGAATTTGTAACTGCACACACATACACTCTCTCAAATTTAAAATAATCCAATTAAGAAACCACAGTCCCCTCTTAAAGCTAAAATTTTTTAAGACCATGAGTGAAGATGACAAAAGTATAGCTAATGAGATATAGGATAATAGTTCATTATTAGAAATTTTAAGGATTATCTATAAGTAGAAAGAAAACTGGACCACCAAGATTCACTTTGGTATATTTTGCATAAAATTTTACTAGTCTTCAAGTTTCAAAATTTGCTCTCACTGCCTTGCTTCACTTCTTTCAGAAAATATATGTTGCACAATTTGGGGCTCCCTGGGTTAACTCGTATGGTCAGTTCAGTGTTGCTGTAAACTTCAGATCTGGATATTGTCCCCCATTTGCTCTTTGGAAAGATGCAGGGCACTTACTTCAGGACACCTGTCCTACTGTATTAGCTTATTAAAATTCTGGTGACAGTGTAGCTGAAAAGTCAAATGGAAAAGAATTTGAAAGTCTCAGCATCTTCCCTTCTGCTGATTTTTTAAAATGATTCTTGAGAAGAATGTTCCTATGCAGAATGACCAGGCTATAGCACCTGGAATCCCATCACTATAAGCCCCTTCATAATCAGTGTAGATGGCCACACAGTGCATGCACCCCATAGTGATGAGAATCAATCATGAAAATGGCTGAAATAATTGGGTCAAATCTACAGCAGGCCAGTTGAGTGGTCACATAAAAATGAGGGCATATTCACAAATCATAACAGATCATACTTTCTGTGGGTAAAATAGGAGTGATGATGGTGAAGTATCAGCCAATTTCCGAAGGACACTAGCAACTAAAATGATGTAAATTATTAATATTTATATAGGTATGGAATAAAAATAAACAACACTGTTTATCATATAAATTTAGGCAGATTTATGTCCCAAACATCTAATTTCCAGCTCATTCTCTCTCATAAAAAAAAAGTTAGCCAGTTACGGAAGCATTGGGGAGGTAGAATATTTTAAGCTGAAGTATTATTTTTAATGTTGTTTCATTATGCTAGGTTGGATTTCTTCCATTTGTCATTCCACATCCATCCTCTGCCCTTCTCTACTGTGTCTGTGCCCTGGGAGGCTAGTTTGTTTGGACTACATCAACAGGCTTCCTTGTCTTCTGGCTTCCAGTTTGGCCAATAGAGGGCATGAATGGAAGATCAAAGAAAGGGAGGAAAGTGAGGTTGAGCATTGTTTCAGCTCCCCTTAATGAAGTCATCCCTCCACAGAAGGTCATAACTCTTTTTAGATGGCCTGTTCCACACAGCCTCTCTGTCTTCAGGTTCCAGCAACTACTTCCTCCCTTTTGCCCTGCTACTGAACCACCCCGACTGGTTTCCACACTCCTTGACAATTATTCAAAATAATTGTCTGATGATAACAACAGGTGTGGCAGTTTCTCTCTACCTTTTGCATACTTTCCTTGATAAACCTGAGACAAGACTCATGGAACACACCTTCAGTATTATCTCAGACCTTCCTCAAGGGCATGTTGGCCTCGCCTCAAGGGTATGTGGCTCCAGGTCTAACAGCTGTCTTGGGGATGGAAAGCAAGTAATTCTGTCAGGTTGACTTAAGCCAGGCCTCTATTCATCAAATGTACAATTTTTTGGTGATACAAATCAAGTATGTCTGGCTATCTAGTTTAATCTTTACTAGGAGACAATTCATTCATAACATTTCTGCTTGCTTTCTATCAGCTTTTGTTCTCAACTACCTTTGCAAGGCTTTCTAAGTCAAACAGCCTTGGAATGTAGAGATAATATCTCCTTTCAGGAAAAGAGCACACTTGTTTCCTGACCAGGATAATAAAGACAAGGTCTCCCTCCAGGGCGAAGGTAGGCAGGTTTGCATGCAGGCCCTTATAAGAGATTGGGGGATTCTAAGTTTGGAGTTCCCCATCTGTGATGCAAACCCACTTCGTTCACAGCATACACTCACACCTTTCCACCTCACTTGTAGGACTTGGAAGGCAAGGGAACCAATGCAGATATGCAACTCACACTGCCTACTGTGCTGTGAGTAGAAAAGTTGTCTCTGTCTCCTTTGTCTCTGACCAAGATACCTCATATCTTCTGGCATCTACAAAACTATGGCAGGCTAATCTGTTAGTCTGCAAACAGGGTAAAAACGTTATACCCTTCACAGCTCTTAACAGTCCAAGGACTCCCACTGTAACGGAACTAACTTTAATTCACTCCTTGATGAGTCACAGAAACTACACCAGGTGGAATTGTCACACAAAGTAAACTTTATCTGCAGCAAAATAACTTTGTGCAATAACTTTGTGGAATAACTTTCAAAGCCATGATTCCTTGAGCAAGGGTGAATGGGTTCCTTTTATTTAGGGTTAGGATGAATATTTACATAGAAGAGCCTATGTCATCATAAGGTGGGCATAGGGTGGCACATGTTCCTTAAGGAAACATGCCTATACATACATATTGTATGTTATGTAAAGGAGGTTTGTGCTCCTCCTTCGATGGAGATTTTGGTCTCATAATGAGGTAAAGGTAACCATTGGTCACTCCATGCTCCATCTGTGCAGGCGTGAGTTAAGGTTAAGTTAAAACTGGTCTGGATGGGGGGCTTCTGGGTGGTTCAGTCGGTTAGGTGTCCAACTTCAGCTCGGGTCATGATCTCATAGTTTGTGAGTCTGAGCCCCTGCTGTCAGCATGGAACTGCTCCGGATCCTCTGTCTGTCTGTCTCTCTCTCTCTCTCTCTCAAAAATGAATAAACATTAAAAAAAAAAAAAAAAAAAAAAAAAAAAAAAAACTGGTCTAGATGGTCTGGGCCCACTTGGGTAGAACTTTGTGTGGGCAGTTGTTATTGCTTGAGGGTAGTTTCCGGTTCCATCACAAGATGCTATGTGCCTCAGGCCTTTGCCTGTATTAAGAGATAAGCTGGAAAGAAGAGCTTAAGGAAAAATGCAGGACAAAGGTCGTGGGTACAAGCAGGTGAGCAGTAAAAGGCAGGACTTGGGGTCTAGCTGGTGACACCGTCTCAGTAAGCAACCGTCCTGAAGCCACGTATTTCTGTATCAGCCCTGCTGCCTTTTATACTAACTGTAATCACTTTTCCTCTGATCATTAAGTACTGCTACTTGGCTTATATCATGTCTGGATCCCCCCTACCCTCAGTGAAATTAGGAAACCTATGTTAAGTGTGCTATTCCTCAGTGGCAGCTACAATTACAGATGATAGCCATGAAAGCATTTTCCAAAGAGGGTGGTATTTATTTTACCAATGTATTTTTCCTGCACCCCTTCTGAGGGAGACAAAGTTAGAGGGTAGGGGACTGAATGGACTGCACATGAAAAATTCACTTTAGCACCCCTAGTCCCAGGGTCTCTAGATTCCTCCCTCTACATTATGCCAAGGGAATTTTTACACCTTGACTTCATCTAGTGTGGCCCCATTGAGTCCAGGCTTTGGTTCTCTAGAATTATTCTAGCTGCTCCAATTAGCAATATTTGTTGAAGGGACCAGAGTGCCAGAGGGTCTTATACCAGCAATGAAATATCGCACCCTGAAAATGACACACACGACTTTTGCTTATAAGCTGTTGGCCAGAACCACATGCCTCCTCCTGTAAGGGGGACAGCTAAGTATAATCTTTCAGGGTGCTGGAGAGAGAGAAGAAAACTGGGTATGTGTCAGCACCACACCAGGTGAGTCAGGGCTGCCACAAGTGATGAAGAGCTACACTATCACAAACTATTTATGCACCCTGACGGACAGCCCACTTGGCTATGCATCCTCTCTCATTTCTCCTGAACCACTACCAGAACCACAGTTCCCGAAATCCTCGACTTGGAGGATTGCAGCAGCTTTGTTTTATGTTAGTTATTTCTTTGCTCCCTCCCAGGAGCCTTTTGCTAGTACAGTTAATTGGTGTCTTCTGGACCTAGTAAAGCCAGGTTGTATAGTTGCTACTTATGTTTTATAATGGAATGCTACTGGGCATGCCCAGCGTTATGGTTCAGTGATCACATAATAGCTGATTTGTGATGGGTGATTTAGGTTGTCCAGTCACTTAAGAGTCCCGAAGTCAGATGCTCAGTTTCCATCAGGACTCAATAACGAGTTATGAACTGCTTTTCAAAATGAAGAACAGTTATAGCATGAACTTCCTCCAAAACCTTGTCTAATCTGGGGCCTGCCATGGTCTCCAGACCCCATCTCTGCTGCCAGGCACACTTCCACTGCCATTAGATCTGCTAGGCTGTAAGGCCCAACAGGCATGTGAGCTTGCTTAGCGGCCTGGACCTGTTACGGAGCTAGTTCTTGTTCTAGGACCCACTGAAAACTGGCAGCTTATGGGTTATCTGCTGCATGCTGCAGCATGCCCAAATGCGGTATAGGTGGTCACCACAATCCGGAAAGCATCATACACTGTGCCTCTTTCTTTGTGGTGGTTGGGGCAAGGTACTGCCACTTATCTCTCTGTAGAAGGTATCACCTAATATGCTCCGAATCACTGGACCCCTTGAAACTTCATCAAAGTGGCAAGGCCCTTAGGAGCACCTGGTAGCTGGGACGGTTAAACATCCAACACTTGATTTTGGCTCATGGTCCATGAGTTTCAGCCCCACTCGTGCTGACAGTGCAGAGCCTGCTTGGGATTCTGTCCCTCTCTCTCCCTGTTTCTCTGCCCCTCCCCTGCTCTCACTCGCTCTCTCAAAATAAATAAATAAATTTTAAAAAGTTGGGGGGCCAAGGCTCTTAACTATCACAGTTTATTGTTCCAGTCAATATACATCTAAAACTACAGCTGCAATTAACATCATAATCTGATTAGGTCTGCAATAATCTATTATTTTTCAAGGCCCTTTAGCCTTTTGCTCTGGTCACATAGAAACATTTTATGCAGATATAATAGGAATCACTATCCCAGCTTCTCTCAAGGTTTTTATGGCAGTGGTAATTTCTAAGTATTGCTTACCAACTGGTGTACTGTGTGGGAAGAGTTCCAGAGCCCTCATTCCGAAGGAAAGGGAACCAGAGAATGGCATTTCGTTAGTTATCAAGTATATGTGTGTGTGGATTCTCACCATATGTTCTACAACTGTAATAATAAACACCATATATTCTATAATTGTAATAAAACACTAGTGCTCTATAGTTCCAACTAGACCCACTGTTAGCTGAATTTGAACCAAGACTTTATCTAAAGCCTGACATCCATAAGCATCTACTTTGGTGGACTTTTGTAGCGTTTTGGGTCTCTGGGGATCAGTGTAAAATTAGCATCAGTATGCAGTAGTTCCCAGAAGTTCTGGATATTTCTCTTTCCTCAGTGCACAGTCCCCTAGGTAAATAGCTACGGGTCACTCTGTGGAAAGCTCTCCACTCTGTGGAGGAAATGCACTGTATACACCTATGGCTGTACTGCAGTGTTCTTTTTCAGAGGCTCTCTTGCCTCCACCTCTGTTGAGGGGCTTCAGATCTACACACTGGCTTAGTTCTGGGCACCTGGTAAGAAGACATGAATCCAGACAGTGATGTCTGGTTAGTTTCTCCCCAGCTGAGCTCAGAGTATTCCTTCTATGTAAAGCAGAACCTGGGTAGGCTGCCCAGTTGTTTCAAAACACACCTATTACTATTTTCTGTTGATTCATTGGACTGACCACACTAAACAGATCTTTGCTGGGATCTACCACCTAGCCTCCACCCCTCTGAAATTCCATTTTCCCACTGTAATCAGGAAATGCAATTTTTGTAGCACTTCCCACTGTCTTCTATGGGTTTCAGGACATAGTCCCACAGAGATGCTCTCTTGTTCCCTTACCCAATGCTTGGTGAAGGAAGTGGCCTCTGGGCTTTCCCAGAGGGCATAGTGGGTTTGGAGAATCAAATCAAGAGGCTGCCACTGCCTCCAGCTTCTTCACAGAACCCCAGAATGCTGCTAGAAGACCACAGCTATGCTGAACACCTCATTCTGCCTTCTGAGTAACAGAGAATCCATTATTGGAGGAACCTAATCACTACAGAACTTTAGCTCCAAAGCGTTTGAGAAATGTACTGTCTAGCTGGGTGGCTATGTCCCTGATCACAAGTCTTCTCCTATGGCAGAAGGGAAGACCAGGCAGATGTGGGAGGATTACCTCCAGGCTGTCATGCTTCACTCTCCTCTACTGGTTTCCTCCCATTAGCATTTAAACATGCTCAAGTCACTGTTGTTTTATTTCATTTTTGGATTAAAAAACAAAACCCTTCCCTCATCTCTATGTCCCCCTGTATTTCCACCTCCTTATTCTATATAGTTCTATATTATGAAAGAATTGTCCTCAAATACTTAGTTTTCGGTGGATGTAAGAAAGTCTGAATTCAGCATAGGAAAGGAAGCTCGAGATGTCAATCTGCAATGTATGAAACTGACAGCTGTGAAGTGACTAAAAGTTGAAGATGATTCCAGTGTCAGGTCATTTACTAAAAACATCAGGTGTGATAGGAAAATAATGGGCCCCAACGATGTCCATGTCCTAATTCTAGAAACTCTGAATATGTTACTTTGCACGGCAAAAGGGATTTTGCAGATGTAATTAAGGACCTTGAGATTATTTTAAATTATGTGGGTAGTATCAATCTAGTCACACGGTCCTTAAAAGTATAAGATGAAGAAAAAAGTGAGGACTCTTGAAAGGAACTCAACCCACTGTTGCTGGCTTTGAAGGCAGAGGAAGAAGACCATGAACCAAGGATGTGGACATCCTCTAGAAGCTATGGACAGCCCTCGGTTGATGGCCAGCAAGGACAGGAGCTCCAGTCCTACAACTTCAAGGAACTGAATTCAGCCAATGACTTGAATGAGCATGGTAAGATATTTTCCCTAGAGCCTCCAGAAAGGAATGTTACCCTGCCAACTCCTGGGTTTTAACTCTTTGAGGTCCATGCCCCCAGAACTGTTAAGATAATATACATTATTTCATCAACTAAATTTGTGGCTGTTTGTTATGGCAACAACAGAAAATAAATCAAACAAGGTATGGGGTGCCTGGGTGGCTCTGTCAGTTAAGCATCTGACTTCAGTTCAGGTCATGAACTCTGTCCTGTCAGCTTAGAGCCTGGAGTCTGCTTCAGATTCTGTGTCTCCCTCTCTCTGTGCCCCTCCCCCACTCATGCTCTGTCTCTCAAAAATAAACATCACAAAAAAAATTTTTTAATAAAAACAATAATAAATCAAACAAGGTACTTTTGCCACACAAGTCTTCCTTCCTGGGGACACTTATTATAAAACCAGAGTCCCTGAGATTAGGGGGAGTTGAAAAATGTTAGTTCCGGGACAACTGCCTGACTCTTATATCCTGACTTGAGAAAAGGTTCTAGGGAGAGTATCAAGCAGGAAGGGAAAAATCAAAACGAGAAAACTGGAAAGCATACATCATAGGATTTGCACAATAGCAGCAAAAAAGTCTAGTTCTACCTCTAAATAGTAAAGATGATACATAAATAAGGACACTGGCCCAAGCCTGGTGGGACTCCATTTAGAACTATGCGTACACAGAATATTGATTGGCTCAACAGTGCAGGAGAGGTATAATTCTCACCCCACCCCCATATCCTACCTATGTAAAAGCACATAGACATGTGCTTTACGTGAGTTCACACAAGCGCAATTCACAGCCTGAAATATATGAGAAAAGTAAGAGTTTTACCTTACTCCATAGAGAGCTCTCCTTACATTTGAAGAAGAAAACTATTCCTCCACAGTAGATTAAAATCCTCCCATGTATTCTCTTTACCTCATGTAATTTGTCAAAGCCTTCTTTCTATAGGGATCACCATAGTCTACATCTTAATGTACAAATGAATGACATATTGATTCTTGTTTAAATCCTAAAAGAATTTCTCAATATAAAAACATTTTCTTTTCCCATATTTTTACAATGCACAGAATATTCTTCCTAACCAGAAATACCTTCTCTCCCAAATCTTTTGAATTATCTAGTCTTGAGTCTGTTACTTAACATTAAGGTTTTTCACATTTCTTTCAGACTATAACTTGATATTTCAGAAGTGTCACTTAAATCAGCCTGAAAAGAAAACATCCATGGAGGTAAGAGAAAAAACAACTTTCCTACCAGACAGAGCTACTGGAAAGTTAATCTAGTGAGTAATAATTTATAGAAAAGGTAATTTATTATTTACTGTGCAAGTTGTTGGCACCATTCACAGCACCTTCTTCACTTGAGTGACAAAGGCCAACATATACAACTAAGGATTATCAGGTGGCTTAAGATACTTTATCACCTTTCTTGTGAGAAAACTAAAGAACCCTACAGTCATTAATCCAGTAATTCTAGTAACACACTTTTGAAGATGAGGGCAAATGTTCTATTCACTTAAGTATTTATTTCTGTAGTTTAAACACAGAGCCTTTATAAGGAAAACCCAACATAAAAGTTAATGTACTAAAGGAAGAAACGTGAATCAAGAATGTAAAAATTAAATCTGTAACCAAAGAAAGCCATCAGAAATTATTGTTAGGCAAGCCCTGGAAATGTGGGAAGTTGTAATTGGGATAAAATAAGAAACAAGGCCAAGGACAAAGGCAAATCCAAATCAGAAACCCAGGTAGAAGATCCTAGGACTGTAATTCCCAAACTGTGTGCTCAGGGGCATAGGACTCTGGAGTGAACTCACAAGGCACCATGAGATATTTTAAATGTTTCAGAGAAACACAGAGACGTTTGTGAGACATCATATGAATGTCTATGATTAGGTTGTTCAGACTTAATTACTTAATAAATGGAACTCTACAGTATTTCTTAGGCTCGAGACACTATGAAAAAAGTCCAACAATGCTATGAAACAAGAAAGTTTGGGAATCTCTGCCTTAAGGACATACCAGGGTTCAAAAGACATAGCCTGCCTAGAGGAGAACCAGAAAGGTAGATCAGGGGCGCCTGGGTGGCTCAGTCCATTAAGTGTCCGTCTTAGGCCCAGGTCATGTTCTCGCGGTCTGTGAATTCAAGCCCCACATCTGGCTCTGTGCTGACAGCTCAGAGCCTGGAGCCTGCTTCAGATTCTGTGTCTTCCTCTCTCTCTGCCCCTCCCCTATTCGCTCTCCGTCTCTGTCTCTCTCTCAAAAATAAATAAACATTAAAAAAAAGAAAGAAAAGAAAAGAAAAGTAGATCAAAAGTAAAAAGGACAGCGCCTCAAGCCTCTGCATGCCTCCTTATACATGGTAGGGCCTTTCACTCTACTGTAGCTTTAAAGAAAGGAACCTTGTACCCTATTACTCTGAATTTACTGCAGCATCCCTTCAAAATCAATGAATCTTGCTTGTAAATCAGTGAATCTTACTCTTAGTAACAAAACCAAAACCGTTATTTTTCATTGTTGGTTGGGGACCAAACAACTAAAGTTCCCCAAATATTTAGTATGAGAAAGTCTACTAAAATTTAAATACTTCTCTAGTGAAGAAATGAATGAACTTTAAGATTCATTCAGCAATAATAGTCCATTATAGAAAATTTACTCTAAATTAGGGGTTGGCAAACTTTTTCCATAAAAAGTCAGATAGTATTTTTAAATATTCTTTTCTTTTTTCTTTTTCTTTCTTTTACAACTCTAAAAATGTAAGAGCTAACTGAAAGCAGTGGGTATGTTCACATTGTTGTCAACCAATCTCCAGACCTATTACATTTTGCAAAACTGAAATTCTCCATCCACTGAACATAATAATTCCCCATTTCCCCTTGTATACCCGTGTGCATCGCAGCACTGGACACCATTAGGGGATAGAAAGTCAAAAGGTCAAAGTACACACACCAATGTTCACAACAGCAATATTCACAACAAGCAAAGGTGGAAACCCAAATGTCCGTTGACAGGTGAATGGATAAACAAAATGTAGTCTATACAGCCTTAAACATGAAAGAAATTCTGATAACATGAATGGACTTTAAAAATCATTATGCTAAGTGAAATATACCAGATGTAAAAAGGACAAATATTGTATGAATCCACTTACATGAGTACCTGGAATGAATTCATATAGACAGAAAGTAGGATAGTGATTACCAGGAACTGGGGGAAAAGGGGAAATGAGCAATGTGTTAAACAGATACAAAGTTTCAGTTTGGGATGATGAAAAAATTCTAGATATGGATAGCAGTGACAGTTTCATAATAAGATGAATGTACATAATGCCCTGAACTGTACATTTAAAATGGTTAAATAGTAAATTTTATGTTATTTTACCACAATAAAAAAAATGTAAAAACATTTCTTAGCTTCATGAGCCATATGGAAATAGACTGGAGACCGTAATTGGGTTGCAGGCCACAGTTTGCTCTGAATCATAAGACCCACTAAACAAAATGAACAAAATGACATGAAATACTTAGAAGTTTTTTTGAAGTCATTGTAATTCATTTTTATTAACATGAACATGTTAAACAGATTTTCACATTTAATATATTTGTTACACTTAACAAATTATAAGTGTACCCAGTAACTTGTAAGTGTAGCCAGTAAATGTTTGAGAGAAGTCTCTTTAAGATGAAGTCAACTGATGCCACATTGGGGCACCTGCGTGGCTCAGTTAAGTGTCCAACTCTTGATTTCAGCTCAGGTCATGATCTCACGGTTAGTGAGATAGAACCCAGAGTTGGGATCTGGCTGACAGCTGGGAGCCTGCTTGGGATTTCCTCTCTCCTCCTCTCTCTCTGCCTCTCCCCCACTTATGCTTGCTTTTGTTCTCTCTCTCTAAATAAATAAATAAGCATTGGAAAAAAAAAAAAGACGAGATCAAAATGTATATAAGGACATATAGACATACACATAGAAATCAGGTATTACATGTAATATGTACAGCTTTACCTGTTATAGATGTAGGGAGGTATAGAGGAGATAGAAATAAATAAATAAATAAACCACGGTGTCTTTAACAAAGCTTAAAACGTAGCCTGAACAATGTGGTAGGTAAAGCTGAAACTTAATGAGCAAAAAATACTCAAAGTTCAGATTTCAAGTTGGATATTACAGCTAGTTCCACTTATATTTTCTTCCCCATTCATTTGGTACATAGTAGACCATTTTCCCTCCCATTTAGGGGAGAAGAGAAAATGGTACATTACAAAATCAAGCATAATGTAAAGACCTGCTCATATCCCTTCCCTACATTTGCAACACTCTTTCATTGGTTAGCATAATCTCAAATTCTGAAGGCAACATACTCCTAAAAAAGAAAACCCTAGACACCTTATGAAGGCTCAAAGTCAGCTCTAGGCAAAAAAAGAAAAAAAAAAGAAAAAAAAAATCACTCTAAGCAAGAAGCCTTCTTCCAAAAGATAGAGTGCACATAAATATGGAGACAAGAGACATGGTTTCAGTTATCTACTCACTGGAAAAGATGTGTAACAACCCTACACAGAGAAGTAAAATAATCATTTTTATTATGCTTATGAATTCTTTTTAAGACTTTAACTTTATTGTTTTTTCAGAGCAGTTTTAGATTTAAAACAAAATTGAAAGATACAGATAATTCCTATATAACCCTTAGCCCCTCCACACATGCATAGCCTCCCCATTACCAGTATTGTCCACCAGCATTGTACATTTTTTATCAAGGATGAATCTACACTGACACATCAAAGTCATCCAAAATCCACAGCTTACCTTAGGGTTCGTTCTTGGTGTTACACATTCTATGGATTTGGACAAAAGCATAATGACATACATTCATTAACATTATAGAGTATTTTCATTGCTCTAAAAATCCTCTATACTCTGTTTATTCATCTCTCCCTTGTCCCCGTCTGGGAGCCATTGACTTTTTTTTTTACTGTCTCCATAGTTTGTCTTTTCCAGAATGTCACATATTTGGAATCACAGTGTATAGCCTTTTCAGCTTAGTAGTATTCATTTAAGGTTCCTCCGTGTCTTTTCATAGCATGGTAACTCAATTCGTTTTAGTGCTAAATAATATTCTGTAGTCTGAATGTACCATTGTGTATTAATCCATTTATTTAATGAAAAACATCTTGGTTGCTTCTAAGTTTTGGCAATTATGCATAAAGGTGCTATAAACATCAATGTGCAGGTTTCTGTGTGGACATAAGGTTTCACCTCCTTTGGGTAAATAGTAAAGAGTTCAATTGCTGGATCACATGGTAAGAGTATATTTCATTTTATAAGAAACTTCCAAACTATCTTCCAAAGTGGCTGTACCATTTTGTGTTCCCACCAGCAATGTATGAGAATTCCTTTTGCTTCACATCTTCACTAGCATTTGGTGTTGTCAATTTCTAGATTTAGGCCATTCTAAGAGATGTGTAGTGGTAAGTCATTTTTTTTTTCCACTTTGCATTTCCCTGATGGCATATGATGTGGCTCATCTTAGCATATACTTATTTTACATCTGTATATCTTCTTTAGTGAGGTCTGTAAAGGTGTTGGCCCATTTTTTAAATGAACTTTTGTTTTCTTATTGTTGAGTTTTAACAGTTCTTTAAACATTTTGGATAACAGTCCTTTATCAGATGTATTTTTTTTTGCAAATATTCCTCCCAGTCTGTGTCTTGTTTTCCATTCTCTTAAAATTGTGGATTCTTCAGGTCAGGAATTAGGACAAGACAGAGCAGGAAAGGCTCACTTTGGTCCACAAGTCTAGGTCCTCAGCTGGGAAGGCTGAAAAGGCTGAAGGGTAACTAAATGGCTGAGAGCTGGAATCTGCTTCTCCATTCTCATATCTGGCACCTAGGCTAACTGGAGGGCTGGGCTCAGCTATGACCGTCAATCAGAGTACATTCAAGGGGTCTCCCTATTGCCCTGGGCTTTTCACAGCACATGGGACTCAGGTAGTCAGACTTCTTACATGATGGCTGAGAGCTGCAAAAGCAAGGGTTTCAACAGACTGCATGGCCTTTTATGACCTAGCCTCTGAAGTCACATATGGTGACTATGATCACTTTCTCTATATTCTCTTGTATAAATCAATCATAAGCCCATCCAGATTTAAGAGGAGAAGACACAAAGTATACCTTTTCATGGGAAGGACATCAAAGAAGTCATAGCCATATTTTAAAACCATCAAGGGCATATTTGTATAGAGAGATGTGAAGACACATACCAAAAGGTTGACAGCAGTGCCCACCTCCCACGTTCCCTCAAAGTGAATTTTATTAACTTATTATTTTAAGTCAGACTAACACAAACATATTCTCCTTGGATGGCAAAATTCCATCTACCTATTTTCATGTAATACAGTAACAAACAGAAACTTCATTTCATCTATATAAACTGCATCAAGAATGAATAATGTCTTACTTTGGGGCCTAGTACCATCTGCCAGTTACAACCACTTCTTATCTTCCAAACACCATCAAGCTCAGATCCACCCCCAGGCTTAGACTAAGTCATATCCAGAAAGAATACAGAGAATACATATAGCAGATAAAGTAAGTAGACTAGAATCACACCAGCATTATGATTGCTGAAATTGGTGGCCATTCTCTATCTCAGTAATTGTTAGACTTTAGGATCTCGTGGACCAAGAAAAATTTCAGAAATAAAATAAACCAAATGGGAGCAAATAAAGTTAGCAACAAATATTTCTTCAAAGAAAATTATTTAGAAAATAACTACTCTATAACTGTCATTGGATAAAAGAAATAGAATGAACAATTTCAATATAATGCACAATCCTTAAGAGTAAGTTTAACTAAATGAAAAACTCACTATATTTTTTTCTTATTTCTCTGCTGATCTGTAGCAACTTCACCATAGATGAACCCCAGTTCACAAACTGGTGTGCAAAACTACTTGTCCATCTGACATTCTGGTCTCTTCCATCTCTTACTTTATTCTGATAGTTCTACAACTTTAGCTTGCTCCTAGGAAAGACAGACAAATAAGTAATTAAAACACAACATGAATGCCATAAGGATACAGGGAACAAAATCAAGAAAGTTTTCACAAATTAGGTTGAAAAAGGTTTGCCCCTGGGAAAGAATGAGGAAGACTATTAAAGGTGGCAATGACTGTGACTGAAAGCATAGAGACAATCTACGTATGCAGTATATCCAAGGAAGATACATTGTGAATCAAAAAAGTAAGTAGTGGTTATACTTGATTGTAGAGCAAGGGTTACTTTTCTCTTCTATATTCTTCTAGTTTCTGAAATTTAACACTGGAATATGCATAAATTTAATGATCAGGAAATACACAATTATTTTGATTTTGTAGATTACCCTTAGGAAGAAGAAACAAAAGGTCTATTTCCCTTTGAGAAAGCAGTTTGTATTAAAAGAGGCCAGGTTGGAAAATGGAGATGTTAAAGACTGGAGTATGGATGCAGAAGAGCAGCTCTAGACTTTGGCCAGGGCAGATGACACTGGGGAAGATAACATTCCCTCAATGCCTCTGTTAGAATTCTAGGCTAGGTGTACTCAGACTGAGGCCTTCTTGTCCACAGTCATGAGTCAGAAACTCTCAGGTAGCAGGTGTGTCTGAAAGACAAATGCTTAGCAGTGCCTTTGGAATCAAGAGACCAAAGTTGGAATTTCAGCTCTACCACTAACTAGCTCAATGAACAAAGGCAAATTACTTAACCACTTGAAACTTTTTTTTTTCATCTGTAACATGGAGAACTGCCTACTTTTGTGGATTTAGATTAACTGATATAATGTAGGTGAAGAATTTAGTACAATGCCTGCCCCTCAGAACATGAGAATTATAATAGAGGACACATTTGTATATCTAATTGAGAATTTAGATATTTGTTTGCTTTGTTGGTTTTAAAAGGCTTTAAGATCCTATTTGCCATTTGTTGTATAGGTTTAGCTAAAAGCTGTCAGTTGGAACGTCAAAACCTTTTGAAACTTAAATGTATGAGTTTTTCACACGAGTTCTAAATGCGGAAAGGATATTCAGTATTTGCAGTTGCTTCTAAAATTCAGCTACCTTTAGAATTTTCTGCAAAATCCAGAAATAATTAAGTAGCCCTCCCGTAGTTTCTAGCAACTGATAGAAAACTAGGAGGACGCTTTCCATTCTTCTCTTATTCCACCCGCTCCCCTGTCCACTCACAGAGAGAACCGGAAATTTCTATGCAAATAAATGGCTCAGTTATAAGGTCTTACCCAGTCTTTCTTAATGCTGGAATACAGTCAGCAGAAGAACATAGCAGGTGTCCCTCAAGTGTTCTCCATCAATTCTTACAGCTTCCAGAATCCTGTTCACGGGCCTTTGGGGCAACCAGTACCAACTCCAACAATTCTAACCATCTCCTCTCCTACCAACCTCCTAACCTTGCTACGCCTCTCTACAGCCCCTCCCCCCGCAAATGACCAATCAGAGAGTGTAAAGTGAGGCGGATGGGGCGGGCCCAGTTTGGAGCTGTCGACGAATCAGCAACCTCAGACGGCGGGGGCGGAAACGGAAGCCCTGGGTTGGCTTTGGGTTCCGTTGTGGGGATGTCCCGTGGGAGTGAGTGAGGAAATCCTGGGGCCGGCAGGTTTGAGTCCTCACCTCCAATCTGCCAGCGAAATCGGGCGAAGAGACGCCTGCAGACGCGGGAGGGAGAAAGCTCGACCGCCCAAGAAAAGAGCAAGTGGGCAGGCAGCGGCGGGGCAGAACCGAACTGTATGCAGGGTATTTAGGGGCCGGTCCTGGTCGGCGCCGCTCACCTCGAGGCCATGGTGCAGGCGGTGCTCTGGGCGATACCCAGGTGAGGGCAGCGGCTCCGCCCGGGTATTCCACCACCGAAAACTGGGTAGATGCGGTGTGGGGAAGAAAGGATGCTGCCCGCACTGCTCCCTGGTAGCACCCTGAGCGGCCGCAGTTGCGGCAGCAGTAGCAGCAGAAAGCACAACGCGGGCCGAGGAGGCGGCTCGAGCTGCTGGTAAAGTCGCCCAACAGCTGTTTCTCTGTAGCATGCGAGTTGACAAAACAACCAAAGAACAGGGCTCCCCATTACAATCTCTGTCGAGCTCTTTTTCCTTGCCATTGGGAGCTGATTTATGCGGAAACATGCCTTGCACTTGTACCTGGAGGAATTGGAGACAGTGGATTCGACCTTTAGCGGTTGTCATCTACCTGGTGTCCATAGTGGTTGCGGTTCCCCTATGCGTGTGGGAATTACAGAAGCTGGAGGTAAGAGGGTGTTTCACCATTGGCCTCTACCCTTTCTTCTACCGTCCTGCCCGTCTAAGGTTGCCCATTTTTACCCTAGATGCCCCAAACTTGATATCCTGAAAATCAGGGCATGTAAATGAGCCCAGTCTTAGTTCATAAACCTGTCTGGTTTCTTGTTCACTGGTTTTCAAAGCGTGCTGCAGGTGGAAGGAGGGCCAAGTCGAGAAAATAGAATATATTAAGATTGCTGCTTAGAAGAGCACTCTTTTGCAAGTATTCCATCAATTCCCTGAAAGTAAGATAATTTTATTGCTGAAATCTGATCTGTTCAGATACTGGACTACCTTGAAAACCATGTATTGAATTTTATTAGCATTTAACTAGCTTCCTGAATTAAAGGGTTCTAGTTGGTTTAACTTTGTTGTTTGTTTTTACTTAGAAATTAGCTCTTAACCAATAAAGATTTTGCAAAAGTCCCTTGTATATTTTTTGATGTCATATTCTTATTATGACATCAGTAAAGTACTACAAACTGGAAAACCCCAAGGTAAATACTCAACTAAGATAGGTACTTTATAAAAATTGTATGATGAATTTTAAATTCTAAGTTAATAAAAACCAGCAAGTACTTTTATTTAGCAACACCTATTTTATAAGAGCAATGGTGAGACAACAGCTAGTTTAGGCTTTTTGTTATGGAAATGTTTTTACATAATTAAACAAATGCATTTTAATATGCATTTGTTTCCTGTATGTTCACTAAGTTATATTTTGTTGACTTTCCCATATTGGCATAGCCCATGTAGTTATTTTTAATGTTCATATAATATTCCACTACGTTAAATATTTTCTCTTTGTTAGATATTTAGGTTTCTCATGATTTATCAACCAGAATTCAAGTACAGACATTTTATTACAAATAAGTATTTCTTTGAAGTATTTTTTTGGAGTGTGGTGTAGGAACTATTTTTAAGGCTAATATGTGTAGTATCAACCTACTTTAAGACTTCTCTTAGTTGTTGGTTAACTATAGTTTTTAAGTGCCAACTTTTAAGGAAAAATTTAATCTGCAATCTCTACTGCAAACACCCTGAACCAAATTCTCTTCATGTCTTGCCTGAACTATTCTCAATTCACCAGCCAAAGTATCGAATTAAAACAAGTCCTATTCTTCTCAAAGTTTTCCAGTCACTCCAAGTCCAGATTAAAAGCTAATATCCCTCACTCTGGCCATTACAGCCCAACATAATCTGACACTACCCCACCCAATCCCCCTGTGACTTTCTCTTCTCAATTCCTTGCTTCTACCACGGGGACTTTGCTCTAACATGTGGGAGTATGTTATCGCCTTAGGACCTTTACATTAAATGCTCCCCCTTTATGGCATTCTCTTCCCCTAGATGGTATTCTCATTCCTTTATGTCCTTCAGGTCTTTTACTTGAATGTCACCTTGCTACCCTGTTTAAAAATTGCAAGCTTTCCTTCATCCCAGTGATAAATCAGGCTTGTGTTCTATATGGTGAGAGAGAGAAATCTAGCACTCACCTTCATGGAACTTAGTGGTAGAGATCAATACAACCAAAAAAAAAAAAAAAAAAAAGGCTATGGAAAAAACTAAAAAAAGATCTAATAAATGAACCAGCAGGCATCTTGAAAAGACCACTACCAGCTATAGAAAAGTGGAAGTGAAGGAAAGTTAGAAAGCTGTTTATGGTAGTTACAAGGTCATGGGTGCCTGAGTTACAATGACTATGGCCCAAATCAGAATAACAGAAATAGAGATGGAAAACTGACTTTTAAGTATCCTTGGCAGTGAAGAAACAAAACTGTAAAAATGAGATGTGTAAACTGTTTACATGTTTAGGGACAGGTTTATATGAAAAACATTTGTCTTTTAAACACTAGAATCACAATGCTCACACTGAGAAGTCAGTGGGAACTGAGATTGTAGAAAACAAGAAGTTCATAAGAGCCCATCCCATGCCCATGGTGGGGCATGTACTCATTTATTGGAATGGCAAGATGACCATATGCCTTCCTTAAATTATTTCCATCTCTTACTTGGCTGAGCATGTGTATTGGAAGGTAAGTAAGTGAAATGCACACATAATGTCACACTACTCACTCTGCAGTCATTTTACCCTGCCTTATGTGCACTTATGCCCCGAGTAGCTACTCTTTCTGTAAGTTCTCCTCTCTTCCCCTCAGGAAGATTGGGCCCACAGAGCACACTCTTATTGCACTCTGAACCAAATGTTTTCAATTGGTTCAGGTTCAGTTAACCCACTCCTGGATGCTTGTCTTTAATGGTTTTTTCTACTTCAAGTTACCTTATGGGGGAAAAATTGTGCTACTTATCTCCTCCTTGTCTTGTGAACCAAAACGACCCTGCTTATGGCTGATAACTTTAATAATGTTAAATGATAGCCTCATATCAATGTGTCTCAAGTGTGAATAATTTATTTAGAAATAAATGTCAATTAAAATAAAGGTAATAATGATTTCTACAAATACCTAATGTTTACTTATTTTATTACTTAAATATGTGGATACCCAAAATAGCTTTAATTTCTTATGCATATAGCTTTTTAGGTACCTCAGAAATTAAAACAGCTATAAAACCAGTGATTCAAATTAATGGCATTAATGTGGACAGATGATGGTTTTAAGAAACTACCCCTTGCAATGTAAAAATGGTACTAACTCTATGATGCAAGGTATTTTTTAATTTGGTATCTATACTGAAATGACTCAGTTGTCTAGTCACTCGTTTTATGATCATTTGAAAAGAACTTTCTTTTTTACAGCACACGGAGGATGCTTGGCCTTTATTAGTCACAAGCACATCATTTTTCTCTTAGGTCTACCACCAAGTTGGCACTAAGGCGATTATAAAAACAAATGTGGGCATTAAAATTACTTGGCAATACTATTCTTCATTATCACCTTATAATTGAGAAGATCTAGAATATGCTATTATTATTACTATTTTAGGTCATCATTAAAATGGATACAGATCTTCCTTGGTTTACAGTGGGATCACATCCTGATAAACCCATCATGTTAAAAATATCATAAGTAAAAATGCATTTAATGCACTTAACCTGCCAAGCATCATAGGGACATAGTCTAGCCTACATTAAACTTGCTCATAACATTTACATTAGCTTATAGAGGCAAAATCCTCTAACAGCATATTTTATAGTAAAGTGTTGAATATCTCATGTAATTGGATACTGTAGTAAAAGTGAAAAACAATAGCTATATGGGTGCAGAAGGGTCTCAACTATGATGTTTAAAAAAAAAATTTTTTTTTAATGTTTTATTTATTTCTGAGACAGAGAGAGACCGAGCATGAGCAGGGGAGGGGCAGAGAGAGAGGGAGACACAGAATCCGAAACAGGCTCCAGGCTCTGAGCCATCAGCACAGAGCCCGACGCAGGGCTCGAACTCACAGACCGTGAGATCATGACCCGAGCCAAAGTCGGACGCTCAACCGACTGAACCACCCAGGCACCCCTCAACTATGATGTTTTAACTTTTGACTTTACAATGGTATGAAAGCAGTGTACATTCAGTAGAGACTGTACTTCAGATTTTGAATTGTGATCTTTTCCTGGATTAGTGCTGTGTAGTATAATGTTCTTCTCATGACGCTGGGCAGGGGGAGCACGCCATAGTTTTCAGTCAACCATGCAACCATGAGGGTAAACATCTGATACATTTAAAGCCATTCTGTACGCATACAGCCATTCTGTTTTTCACTTTCAGTATAGCATTCGTTAAATTACATGAGCTATGAGATATCCAACACTTTATTATAAGTAAGCTGTATGTTAGATGATTTTTCCCAACTGTAGACCAATATAAATATTCTGAGTATGTTTAAGGTAGGCTAGACTAAGCTATGATGTTTGGCAGGTTAAGTGCATTAAATGCAGTTTCGGATTTAGGGTATTTTCAACTATGATAGGTTTATCAGAATGTAACCCCATCACAAGTTGAAGCTATATCAGTTGTTTACCCTCATGATTGTGTGGTTGACCTGGAGCTATAGCTCCCTGCCCCTGCCCAACATCAGAATAGTATCATATCACACAGCGAAAAACTCAGGAAAAAATAAAAATTCAAAGTATAGTCTCCACTTAGCGCATATCACTTTTGTACCAATGTAAAGTCAAAAAATCGAAAGTTGAACTGTGTAAGTCTGGGACCATCTATACTCAATTTTAAATGAAATTGAACAGGTGTGCCTGGGTGGCTAAGTCGTTTGAGCATCCACCTCTTGATTTCAGCTCAGGTCATGATCCCATGGTTCATGGGATCTAGTCCTGGGTTCAGCTCTGCACTGACAGTGTGGAGCCTGCTTGGGATTCTCTCTCTCCCCCTCTCTGTGTCCTTCCCCCACTCATGTCTGCTTGTGCACACTCAAAATAAATAAATAAAAATTTAAAAAAATAAATGAAACTGAACCAAGCAAAAATCCCTGAAAAATGATTATAAAGACATTCCTTTTAGGATCTTCTTCTGCACGTACTCACTTTTCACTTAACTATTTTGATTAATATCCAGAGTTTAAGACTTTTTGTATAGTTGACCCTTGAACAGCATGGGTATGAACTGCAGGTCCACATATACACAGTTTTGCCGATAAATACAGTGTAAATGTATTTTTTCTTAAGATTTTTAATAGCATTTTCTCTAGCTTACTTTATTATAAGAATACAGCATATAGTACA
Source organism: Acinonyx jubatus (assembly GCF_027475565.1). Taxonomy (NCBI): domain Eukaryota; kingdom Metazoa; phylum Chordata; class Mammalia; order Carnivora; family Felidae; genus Acinonyx; species Acinonyx jubatus. Next base: position 77,811,710 of record NC_069382.1, on the reverse strand, counting down.
TGTAACATACAAAATATGTGTTAATGGACTGTTTATGTTACCAGTAAGGTCAACATTAGGCTATTAGTGGTTAAGTTTGGGGGAAGTCAAAAATTAATATGGGTTTTTGACATTTGTTCTTTATACTTTTGTTTTCTACTTCTTTAATCTTTGACCCCTGTTGAAAAAAAATCTTGTTCAAAACAGTAAAACTAGAAGTTGTAGACTTCAGCTCTATTTTAATTAGCTGTTCAAATCCCAAAAGTACCAAAATTAAATGCCCACCTTTTTTCCTTTAAAACATTAGCATTAATGTACCCCTGCCTTGATGAGTGAATTCACAAGTTAATATAAAATTCATTCTCTAGGGCCCCACGGACAGAACAGAGGTTCAATTTTTTTTTTTTTTTTTTTTTTTTTTTTTGGCAGAAAGTAAGTGAATTACTTCAACTCTACCTTAAGATGAGATAGTTGAAAGTGTATTTTTAGAAATTGAGTTTTTATAGGATAAAATATTGATCAGATACCTAAAAAAAGAAATTAGAGCTTTTTAAAATGTAGTATCCTGAGTTGATATTGTTATATGTAAGAGGGGTAGCATGTATTAACACTGTTTGCTTGGACAGTGGTTGTGGCAATACTTACCAAATGGGAGGGTTAAAAGACATAATGTATACAAAAAAAAAAAAAAAAAAACTTAGCAAAATATTAGGCAATACTCAGTAACATGTTGTGTAACAGTAAAATTCACAGAAAATGCAGGTAGAATTTTTACTTTCCAAACATAAAAGCAAAGGAATAGACCATAAAAAGATTTTTAGAACTTGTGGAAAAATTTTAAAACTTCTGTACATCCCCAAGCACAATAATCAAATATAAAAGACAAATAACAAGCTAAGGGAAAATGATCTGATGTTAATATTCTTAATGTATACAGCGTTGTTACAAAAGGCCTCACAAGGAAAAATGCTCAACGCCATAAGGAAAAATCATCCTCCTCCCTCCATAAAAGCACAGATAGACTGGGGTGTTTTTTTGGTTTTTTGGGGTTTTTTTGTTTTTTAGGTTTATTCATTTTTGAGAGAGAGAGGATCTCAAGCAGGATCCACACTGTCAGCACGGAGCTCGATGTGGGGCTTGAACCCATGAACTGTGATGTCATGACCTGAGCCAAAATCAAGAGTCTGGTGCTTATCCGGCTGAGCACCCAGGCGCCCCTAGGCTGTTTTTTGAAGAAGAAGAAAACAAGCAACTAGTTATTTGGAAAATGTTGGGCCTCATTAGTAATTACATAAATCTAAATTTTAGAAATAAAAAATATTTTATTTAGGTCTTTCATTTTAATATCAGAGGATTTATTTTAAATATGTTCTTTTGTTTTAGGTTGGAATACACACAAAGGCTTGGTTTATTGCTGGAATTTTTTTGCTGTTGACTATACCTATATCACTCTGGGTGATATTACAACATTTAGTGCATTATACACAACCTGAATTACAGAAACCAATAATAAGGTAAACCTTAACATATTGTGATTCTTTTACTGTTGTGTTTGCTTGTTTCATAAATATGATGTAAAAGGTTTTTAATTTATGCTTTGCTTTCCAAATAGGATTCTTTGGATGGTACCCATATACAGTTTAGATAGTGTAAGTATGTTTCATTTTATCTCATTAGTTAAGAACTTGTTTGATGATACAACAATATTTACAGAATGCTTAAGGTAATGAAAGTTTATTATTCGACAGTAGGGGTTAGATTAATAAGAAAAGTGAAAAGATTCACTTGTTTTTAATGTTAATAAAAAAGATGAAGTATGACAGTAGAAAAGACGGGTGTTTTAAAAAAAAAATCTATAGCTGTTTTCTTTGCTGTATGTTTTAAAATTTCTGATTATGTGTTCTTAGTCCTTTAAAGAATGTAATACTTAAAATTACATTACATCCTTTTTATTTACTAAATTTTTTATTGGGGGGGGAACAAAAAAAAACCCTTCCCCAGTGGATTCTGGGGAACAACATGCAGTTGTCACAGATGACTGCTTTAATTTAATTAAATATAAAGGAAATGTCTTTAATTGCATTTTCGGTGATCATCTCAAGAAAAATTGCATGTTATATTAAAGAACCCGATGACAAAATAATTTAGCTTCTTTCTTCATATTCACTATTTACATGAATGTTTTTGTTTACCAGTATCCAATATGTTTATTGCTTTTAAAAATTCATTTCACAGATTGTCTGGTAACCCTCATAAATTTTAGACAGTTAGATGGAAATATGTGACAAGACATCTCAAGTTTAAAAATTAGCATTGTGAATACTATGAATTGGAACGGCAATTCATTTTATCTTAGCTCCAACTATTTTTAACCTCTCTGCTTTTTCATAGTGGATAGCTTTGAAATATCCCAGCATTGCAATATATGTGGATACCTGCAGAGAATGTTATGAAGCTTATGTCATTTACAACTTTATGGGATTCCTTACCAATTATCTAACTAACCGGTATCCAAATCTGGTATTAATTCTTGAAGCCAAAGATCAGCAAAAACATTTCCCTCCTTTGTGTTGTTGTCCACCATGGACTATGGGAGAGTAAGTATGTTTGGTTTTAGTCTTTTTATGTATTTAAACAGAATTTTTAAGCATCAGTCAGTTCTCTGCAAAGTGTGTTAAGTACTATGAGCAGGACAAAAAGTTAAGAAGAGTTCCTACCCTCAAGTAGTTCATAATCAAGTTTAAAGAATAATAAAACACATGTTTATAATCCACACATACAAATTACTCTCATACATTATTCATCCTAAATAGCAAACTTAAAACATTGCAGGGGAAAAAAACCTTAGAAATCATTTAATCAACATCCTTTTACAATTGGAACCCAGGATCTATAGAGATTAACTTACTTGAGATTACATAGATAGTTAATGGCAAAATCAGGTGTAAGACCCAAGGAGAAGGTAGTCTAGGTGGGGAAACAGTATACGAGATAGGAGCAACAAATAGTATTTATTCTAGTACTAAATAATGGGTTAATTGGCCTTATTATATATCCATAGAGGACAGTAAAGGAAAATAAAGCCTGACAAATTCAGTTGAAGCTAAGATTGCATTTTTTACATGAATGAGCCATTTGATATTTTTCAACAAGGAAACATTTGACAATACCATTTTAGAAAGATAAATTTTGCAATACTATTCAGGATATATTAGAGGGAGGAAGATTCCGGAGATGGGGAAATAAATTAGAAGGTTATTACAGTGGTCCATTTGTGAGATAAGCTGAAAAGGAGGAATGAAATTGGAATAGAAAGGAAAGAGACTGAAACTGAAGGACTGGTAGGAGTTGATCACTGATAATGGAGAATAAGGTGAAAGTTGAAAGTCAAGGTAACTGGAAAGATTTGGAGTTATAGTAATCAATGTAGATATACAACCTAGGGGTACCTACATTGCCTCCCATGAGATACAGAACCATTTGTACAACATTGGGACTAAATAGGTCTCTAGTTTACACATTTGAAATGACAGGGAGCTACCTAGCTATTTTAAGTAATAAGCTCCTAATGTGTTCATTAACACACTCGGTATGTATTGAGCACCTAGTGTGTGCCAGTATATGGATATATCTTAATGCACATAACAGATGTAGAACTCGTGGAACCAACATTTTGCCTCAGAGGTTTGGAATTAAATGAAGACACAAATAATAGAGTTACTTATATCAAGAAATGCTTTGAAGGGAAAAGAACAATAGTGTATGAAAGAGGATAGTAAGGGAGAAGTATTATAATTTGGGGACCAGCGGAGAGATACTGTGCTTAGCAAAAAATACAACACAGAGATTTATAGCTAATGAGCAGATTGAGGTGGTCACTGGATGGAAAATTACTAAGAGGAGACATCAAGAGTAGGGGTTCTCTCTCAATAGACATAATCGAATTCTTACTAAGGGCAGGCCAAGCACTTACACATCAAGAATGGGAGATGAGGAGCTTGATTAAATATCAAAGGTAATCAGATATCAAGGGTAGGATGACTTAGCAGTATTTTTTGCTGAGACTGACTTAGATCAAGGCCAAGGCCTGAGAATGATACCTAGTTGAAAAGAGAGCTCAGAGGAGTCCTGTTAAAGTTCATTCAAGGAGAGAGTCGTTGTCAAATGAGAAGCCATTATAGGATGTTAAATAGAGGCCCTGGTATGCCAATTTCATTTTCAAAGATTACTGCTCTTGGTAGAGCAAGTGGGCAAGGATGGAAGAGATTGCAGTGGTCCAGTAAATATGATGATGATAGTTCAGCTTTGATCAGGACTCTCCTCCTAATACTGCAGAACCTAAAATGAGGCTCTAGCTGTATCATCACAATTAGCTCGTTGTTAACTAAAACCCCAAACCTTTTTCAGACCATGCTACTGGCCAAAATTCCCCTGTGTTGTGTTTGTGTAATTGATATGTTCCTAATCACACAGTTAACGTTTATTCTCGTTAAATCTCTTCATGTTGGTTTCATTTTTTTTCTGATACCCTTGAATTCTGACAGCTGCTTCCTGAATAATGTCAGCAATGCATCCATAGTTCAGGTATTCTTTTCTTTCAGAGGATATTCAGTATTTACCAAGTCATACAGTTTGGAAGTATGGTTTTAGTAATAGTAAAACGTCTGCTGTGTATAACCACATTGTAGGTTACCAGTCTCCCTGTAGTAGATAACTAGTGTTACAAATCTGATCATTAATCAGGCTATTGCTGTTTAGGATAATTCAGTATAATGCATTTGTTATAAAATGTAAATACAATGGCAAGTTTGCAGTTGTTAATTGATAAAAACTAAGTCTGCTTTTTATACTCTGCTGTAACATAAACAGCACAATGAGTTTTCTTTTAATGAACATTAAATTTTGTGTATATTCATGAGAGGAGGGAAAATAGATTACCTAATTGTTGCAGGGAGTATGGCCAGAGTCGCAAAAGATGAGTCCGCAAACAAAATGCAGTTAAGTAAAGGTCCTGACTCCAAAATGAAGCTTCTTTTTATTAGGATAATTGCTAAAGACTACATACATAAAGTCAGCTAAGCAAGTGTGTTAATCAATCTAATGGTTTAGCTTTTCAAGGTTGAATTTCGAGTTAATTGGTTTCTACAGCACTAGGAAGGGTCAGGTGTGAAGGAGGATCCGGCCCTGGACAATGTTAATGGCTCTAGTGTTCAGCTGTGTAAATGTGTCCTAAGGTCTTGCACCTTCTCCAGCCCTTCCCTTTTGAAGTCTTTTCCTTTGATGCTTTTCCTGCATCTCCCACATCTAATGATTTAGTACACTTATGAAACAAATGTTTTCATGAAATGGTACTAATCCGTATTACATATTCTCTTCCTCTTGTTTAAGATTGCTCTAAGGTATTTACCTTGTAGTGGAGTGCTAGGTCTTTAGATTTTGTTCAGCATTGTTAGCAGTAAATTTCCTTTTTTTTTTTTTTAAGTATTTATTTTGAGAGAGACTGCGGGAGAGAGACAGAAAGAGAGGGAGAGAGAATCCTAAGCAGGCTCACACTGTGTGCTCAGAGCCTGACTTGGGGCTCGAACTCATGAACCGCAAGATCATGCCTGAGCCAAAATCAAGAGTCCAACGCTTAACCGACTGAGCCACCCAGGTGCCCCAATGGTAAATTGGTTTCTGAAGTGGCAGTACCATATTAGTCTCCCACTGACAGTATAAAACACTTCTAGGGGCTCTGGGTGGCTCAGTAGTTAAGGGTCTGACTTCGGCTCAGGTCATGATCTTGGGGTTTGTGAGTTAGAGCCCTGCGTCAGGCTCTCTGCTGTCAGCACAGAGCCCACTTTGGGTTCTCTGTCTCCCTCTCTCTGCCCTTTCCCCACTCACGTGCTCTCTCTGTCTCTCAGAAATAAACATTTAAAAAAAACTCTTTAAAAACACACTTCTAATTGAACCACATCCTCACCTACATTTGGAATTACCTAGACTTCTTTATGTTTGTATATCAAGAGGGTGTAAAGTGGTATATTGCTGTGGTCTTAATTTGGATTTCCCTGATTAGTAATGAAGTTGAGCAACTTTTCATGTATTTATTAACCATTTATGTTTTCCTTTTCTGAGGAATGCTTGTTTTCTGTTTCTCATTTTTTTAATGGGTTGTCTGTCTTGTGGCTTCATAGGGGATCTTTATATATTTAGATATTAATTCTTTGTTTAGTGTGTATTGAAAATATCTTTTCCAGTTTTTGGCACATCTGTCACCTTTATTAAATCTTCTGATAAATGGAAGTTTTGGATCTTAATATAGTTGAATTTATCTTATAGTCAGTACTTTTTGTGTCTCACTCAAAATATTATCTCCAATTACAGCATTATAAAAACATTGTCCTGTGCTTTTCTTGTAAACATTTCAAAATTTTCCTGTTAAGACATAGAAACACTTAATGTTTTGTGTGTATGTTGTGTGAGGTAGGAATGCAGTTTCATTTTATTCCATTGACTAATTTCCCTAGCATCATTCTGTCCCTTCTACTTCACTCACCTCTCTGGCCATCTCTGTCGTGTGTGAAGTTTCCATGTGTATGGGTCTGTTTGTGGCTTTTTGATTTTGGTTTTTTGGGTTTGGGTTTGTTTTTGTTTTTGTTTTTGTTTTTTCCTGTTTTATTGGTTAACTTTTCTATTGCTGGACCAATTCCATACATTAAGCACTACAGGTTATTAATAAGCCTTAAAATGAGGGACAAGTGCCCCGACCCTATTATCTTGCTATTTTTGATTCTTTGCTCTTACATATAAAATGTAGAAACAAGTTTGTCAAGTTGCTTGAAAAACCTCTTGGGTTTTTTTATTGTAATTAATCTTTATTGACATCTTTATGATTTTTTTAGTATTACCTATGAATATGGTCTAGGTTTCTGCATATTTAGCTCTTCATTTATCTTTCAAAAGTACATTTTTCTCATAGAAGTCTTGTACATCTTTGTTGACTTCATAAATGTATTTTATTGCTATTATAAGTGGAATCTATCTTTAAAATCATTTTAACTGCTTCTAGTGTGTATAAAAGCACATTGGGTTTGCATATTAACCTTATATCCAAAAATCTTGTTACATTTTCTTAGTCTGTAGACTTTTTAAGTTCCCTGTGAAGATGTCCTCTTCAATTAAAGGATTTCTTTGATTTTTAGTCTTTATACTTATAAATTACTCTTCTTACCATGCTGGTATCTCAAGATATTCTTGCACTATTCCTGATCTTGAAGGGAATTCTTATAAAATATAATTGAATTTTATGTTTTTAAAGGTGTTTTATAGGCATCCTTTATCAGATAAAATAAGCTTTTACCCATAGCTTGTTGAATTTTTAATCATGAATAAATGATTAAATTGCATCAAATGCTTATGCTGTATCTATTGAGATGGTTGGGTTTTGCCTTAACCTGTTAATTTAGTGAATTAGATTGATAACTTTTCTAATGTTAAAACTTCCTTGCATTTTGAGATGTGATTAAGATGTATTATCTGTTTTTCTACATCATGAGATTTGATTTGCTAATACTTTGTTTAGAATTTTTACATCTATATTCATGAGTAAGTTTAGACTATAAGTTTCTTTTTTACACTGTTCCTGTCTGGTTTTCATATCCAAATTATACTGCCTGAATAGGTATTGCCTTTTACTTGTGTATCACAGGAAGAGATTATATACTATAGCTTGAAAGATTAGATCTGGACTTTGTGGGAGGACAGTTACAGAACTATTTAGGCTTCCTGTTGTTTCTGAAATCATTTTTTAATATAATTTTAGGAATTAGGCAGAATAAACAGTTTTTAAATGTACAGGCATACATTCTCAATCTCTTCTGGATCTGTTACGATTCCTTTTCCATTTCTGATGTTAAATTTAATATCTTTATTTTTTCGTTGAACAATCTTGCCAAAAGTTTGCCTATACCTACTAATCTTTTCAAGAAGTGACTTTTGGCTCTGTAATATACTGGTTTTCTCTTTGATTAATTTCTGCTCTGTTTTTACTTCCTACCTCCCATTTGTTTTGGTTTACTATCTTTTCCTAATATGTTAGAGTCTTAGCTCACTGATTTACAGAGCCTTTCTTCTTTTTTTACTACTGCTTTGAAACTGTACATTTCCCTCCAAGTTTTACATTCACTGAATCCCAATTTTTGTTGTTTTATTTTTTATTTTTTTAATTGGCATATAATTGACATACGTTATGTTAGTTTCAAGTATACAACCTAATTATTCGGTATTTCTATATATTGCAAAATGATCACTACAATATATCTAGTTAATATCCATCACCACACAAATCCCAAACTTTATATTTTTATTGTCATCCCATTTAATGCTTTTAAATTCCTATTGGGATTTCTTCTTTACTGTAATTATTCTGGAGTATTTTTAGATTTCCAAACAGGACTTTTTGGGGAGGGTTTTGGATTTCATTTTATTTATTTGCATTGCAGTCAGAGAATAGACTCTCTGAGACAGTCTTTGTAATTGGTTAAGATTTGTTTCATGCCCTTTAGTACATGATCAGTTTTTATAAAGGTTCCCTGTGTGCTTGAAGAGAATGTGTATTCTATATTAATGAGTGGCTTTGCTATATATTCATGTCCATTGGGTCAATCTAATATGTTATTCAACTTTTCTATATTTCTGTTGATTTTGACTACTTGTCTGTCATTTACTGAAAGAGATTGTTTAAATTCTGCCACTGATTATTTGTCACTTTCTTCCTGTACTTTGGTCATCTGGTTTATATATTTTGATGCTTTTTCTACTCCAACTAATTTTTTATTATCTTAAAGCTGTTTTATCTGATATTACCAGGTATCCCATCTTTCCTTTGTTTAGTATTTGCCTGGCTTATCTTTTGCTGTCTTTTACTTTCATCCTTTCCATCTCCTTATGTTTTAGATGTATCATTTTTTTTTAAGTTTAGTATTTTTTTAATTCTTTTTTTTTTAATGTTTACTTATTTTTGACAAAGAGAGAAACAGCATGAGTTGGGGAGGGGCAGAGAGAGAGGGAGACACAGAATCCGAAGCAGGCTCCAGGCTCTGAGCTGTCAGCACAGAGCCCGACCTGGGGCTCGAACTCACAGACCATGAGATCATGACCTGAGCCGAAGTCGGACGTTTAACCAACTGAGCCACCAAGGCGCCCCAGTATTTTTTTAAATTCTAATCTAATAATAGGCTATTTACATTTTTGTGGTTGTTGATATGTTCATTTAAAATCTTGCTATCTGTTTATTTCCTCTTTGTTTCACTTTCTTCTTTCATTGATTGCATTTTTTTGAGTAAGCCTTTATTGTAAAATAATTTTCAATTTATAGAAAAGTTGCAAAAGACAAGACAGATTTCTAATACGCCCTTTACCCAGCTTCCCCTAATGTTACATAACATCTTATGTAATCGTGGTATATTCGTCGAAACCAAGAAATAACATTGGTATAATACTATTAACTGCAGACTCTTCAGATCTCTCAAGTTTTTCCACTAATGCCCTTTCTCTGTTCCAGGATCCAATTCAAGAATCCACGTTTTAATAAAGATTTTAATAAATAATTTTAAGGTTTTCCAAACATTAAAGGAATACAAACAAATATAAACAAATCTGTTTTATAATACCCACATTTAACAAATATTAATATATTGTAGGTCCATCATTCCTTATTGGTGATTATAAAATATTTTTTAAAACCCTTGAAAACCAAAAGCTTTTTCACAGGTTATATGGTGGCAAAACAGTGTATCATCTTTAACTAATTTTAACGTGACTACTTTTAAGTCTTATAGATTTAACTACAAGTGTTAGAAGGTCCTCACTCCTTGTATCTCAGAGCAATTCGGGATCCATTACTTCTTTCTGAAGTATGACCTTTAAAAATTTCTTCAGTGTCAATGTATCACTGGTAATTTTTCTCAGATGTACTTATCCAAAAGGTTTGCCTTCATTCTTAAAAGATAGTTTTGCTGGATGTATAATTCTGTGTTGACAGGAATTTTCTCCAAGCCTTTTGAAGACTTTATTCTACCTGATTCTGGCTTCCATTGTTACTATTAAGCCTCTCCTGTCAACCTAATTGTTATTCCATTATAGATGACCTAGCTCCAGCTGCATTTAAGACCCTGTCTTTGATGTTTTGCAGATTCACTATGAAGTATCTAGGTTGTTGTTTCTGTTTTTAGTCCTCCTTAATTTACAGAGTGCCTCAACCTACAGATTCATATCTTTCATCAGTTCTGAAAAGTTCCTAGCAATAACTTCTTGTGATTTTATCTTTACTCTGTCTTAACTATGAATATATGTCAGACCTTCTGATTCTATTCAGTTCTTTGTAACTCTCTTTCACATTTGTTTCTTTGTCTCAGCCTTTGCTACGTTCTAGGCAGTTTCTTCAAATTCATCTTCAGTTCATTTATTCTCTTCAGCTTTCAAAGTTATCTAATTGGCTAATCCATTTGTAAAGAGTATGGGACAGGAAGAACAGCATGTACAGCCAAGGCATTCTCTCAAGAGGTCTTGAAACAAGCCCAAGTGCACTCCCTAGGCCCCCTGAGGGAGGCACACTTAGCTGTAAGTGGGAGTGAACCACCTTAGCACAGAGAAGTCTCTCAGCACATAGAACCTCAACAGTTTCTTTATTCAGTCCTGATACAACACCTCAAGACCTGTATGCCGAATCTTCTCAGTCTTGATGGAATTCTTAAATTAGGGGATTCATAATACATTACATTGATAATCAGTTCTCCTGATAGTAGTGCTAAATAAAGCATTTACCCTCAGAGCAACTTGGTGTTTTTGTTTTTGTTTCATTTTTAAGTTTATTTTGAGGGAGAAAGAGAGCACAAGCAGGGAGAAGGCAGAGAGAGAGGGAGACTGAGAATCCCAAACAGGCTGTAAGCCCAGTGCAAGGCTTGATCTTGTGAACCAAGATCATGACCTGAGCCCTTTAGCCAAGATCAAGAGTCAGACGCTTAACCACTGAGTCACCCAGGCACTCCAGAGCAACTTGGTCTTTTAAGAAGGCTTGCACAACACAGGTAGAGCCGTTTCTGTTTTGTTTTTGTTTTCCCTTTGTAAATTTTCCCCTACATTGAGTAATTTTACATTTATGCAGGATCTTTGTTTTGTCCTTTCATAAATCTAGTTAGTGATACTCTCTGGAATGATATTTAAATTCCAAACTTGAAAGAAAACTGAATTCTAAATGTAAATAAGTAATACTTTTTTTTTTTTTTTTTTTTTTTTTTTTTTTTTTTTAGTTTAGTTTAGTTTTGAGAGAGAGGGTGCAAATGAGAGAGAGGGAGAGAGGGAGAATCCCATACAGGCTCCACACTGAAAGTATGGAGCCTGAAGCAGGGCTCAAGCTCACCTTAAGCAGGGCTGGAACTCACGAACTGCAAATCATGACCTGAGCTGAAGTTGGATGCTTAAACTGACTGAGCCACCCAGGTGCCCCTAAATAATACTTTCTGAATACGCTTTCACATATACATGCACACAATTCATCCGTTACTGTCTTTCTTCCAGAAACATACAGGGACACGTTTTTGTTCTTTCTGTGCTGCGCTATTCAGGAATTTGAAACTGAACACAGAAAGGGGGATCTTTCAGAAGATGTAGTTGTCAAATAATTAAAAAACAGCATTTAAACAGTTTGTTTGCTATCATCCACATTCTTCCCCAATTGCCATTTAGAATGACTAAATCAAAAGAATTAAATATAGAGGCACCTGGGTGGCTCAGTCAGTTAAGGTACAACTCTTGGTTTCGGCTCAGGTCATGATCTTACAGTTTTGTGAGTTCGAGCCACATGTCTGGCTCTGTGCTAGCAACACGAAGCCTGCTTGGGATTCTCTCTTTTCTCTCCCTCTCTCTCTCTCGGTCTCTCTGTACCTTCTCAATTCACACTGTCTCTGTCTCACAATAAATAAACCTAAAAAAAAATTTTTTTAATAAAAGAATTAAATACAAATATGGCATCATTTGTCAAAGGGATTTTAGGGGCGCCTGGGTGGCGCAGTCGGTTAAGCGTGCGACTTCAGCCAGGTCACGATCTCGCGGTCCGTGAGTTCGAGCCCCGCGTCAGGCTCTGGGCTGATGGCTCGGAGCCTGGAGCCTGTTTCCGATTCTGTGTCTCCCTCTCTCTGCCCCTCCCCCATTCATGCTCTGTCTCTCTCTGTCCCAAAAATAAATAAACGTTGAAAAAAAAATTAAAAAAAAAAAAGGATTTTAATATAGGAGGCTTTGGAGAAAAATCTGATACTATTTAAATGAGCAGTCGAAATGCTAAGTTTTTTTGTTCTTTGGCAGAGTATTGCTGTTTAGGTGCAAACTGGGTGTACTGCAGTATACAGTCGTCAGACCATTCACCACCATTGTTGCTCTGTAAGTACAAAGAACTCATTATTTTTTTTTTTCATTCTCCTGCTCTTGAGAACAATTGAGTAGACATACCAAGAGCATTAATTTACTTGTTTATGATATATATATATATATATATATATACTCTTATAAAAAGCAACATGTATGAAAACCCTACTTTTAAAAATAAGGTGACCATTTATAGGCAGAGAATCACTATGGAATTCTTCTAAATAACATTCTCTAGTTCATTCTGGAAAACATTTTTAAGGTACTTTTTTACCCAAATATTAATATTCACACAGCTTTACAGAAACATCGATTACATGAAGTTAAAGTATACTACTTTAGCTTCATTATATGGTTTTGTTTTTTATATGGTTAGATTATGACTACTATATTCCAAGGATGAAATCATAATTTTCTTATTTAAGAATTCTGTCAAGGCTTAGGAGATGAGGTAAGATGGTATATCATTAAGCTATCTGGTAAAATTATTCCCTAAAAATTTATGGACATCAGATAATTTAAAGTGAGTAGATTGCATATTTTATCTGCTAATCATAACTAATATTGTGCATATTCAGAGAAAGAGGGAAGAAAGGTGAAAGAAGCATTCAGTTCCTTATTCTACCTTTGACCTAGCAATTCTTTAGCAGTATTTACCTTAGAATTAAAACTAATTAACTTGGGGGCGCCTGGGTGGCGCAGTCGGTTAGGCGTCCGACTTCAGCCAGGTCACGGTCTCACGGTCCTTGAGTTCGAGCCCCGCGTCAGGCTCTGGGCTGATGGCTCGGAGCCTGGAGCCTGTTTCCGATTCTGTGTCTCCCTCTCTCTCTGCCCCTCCCCCGTTCATGCTCTGTCTCTCTCTGTCCCAAAAATAAATAAAAAACGTTGAAAAAAAAATTAAAAAAATAAAATAAAATAAAATTAATTAACTTGTTTATGATGGCAGGCTTTATTTGCCTGCAGTTTAGAAACTGGGTAATCAATCACATAAGCTAATACTTAGATATGGGTATTCATAAAATTTACCTCCCAAGACAAGTTGTAGGAAAAGTTATACTTGTAGTTATAGACTTGGATTATAAGCCTATAACTATCAAGCTTTTGGAAATTAGGCAACCTAATTTTTTTTAATCTAGTAATTATCCTTTCTAGTTCAGTGCATGTATCTTATTTTGGAATTAAGATGCAGAAATAATCATTTGGTAATGTTACTAAAAAATGTTTAATTTTGAACCACTTCTATGACCAAAATCAAGTGATTATCTACAGGGTCTTTTATAAATAAACTGACTTCTAAATTTAAATATTTCTGTCAATGCTATGTTTTAAAATATATATTTGATTTAATCATAGATCTTATTTTTACCATTTTAGAATCTGTGAGCTGCTTGGTATATATGATGAAGGAAACTTTAGCTTTTCAAATGCTTGGACTTACTTGGTTATAATAAACAACATGTCACAATTGGTAAGTAAATATTTTTTTAATTTATTTTTTTTTTAAATTATTTTAAGTAGACTCTATATCCAGCATGGGGCCCAAACTTAAGATCCTAGGATCAAGGGTCACAAGCTCTACTGACTAAGCCAGCCAGGTATCCCAATAAATATTAACTGTATTAAATTAGTATCTGTGACTCTAAATTTTCTTAGGAAAAGTTTGAGAATGAAGTTTGTTATTTTTTAATCTTGAAATTTCATTTATAGGAAAGAACCTGAAGAAATTTTAACATGTCCTTATACATATATAAAGATATAATATCTTTGGGTTAATTATTTGGTGACTTTTACCTTGACCTGTTGATCATGTTTGTTCATTTGGTTGTAGTAGTCACTACATAGTTGTGTGGATATGTCATAAATAAAAGCACAATGCTCTCCTTAAAATATACATAACCAGGGCATACTCAATAAGAGAATATATCTAAATGGATTATGACAGTACAAGGTTTGAATAAAAATGGGAGAATAAAATACTCTTATGTATTTGGAATTAAAGGAAAATTGTGAACGCTAAGTTTTAAAAAAAATGTTCTAGAGGGGCACTTGGGTGGCTCAGTCGGTTGAGCCTCTGACTTTGGCACAGGTCATGATCTCACTTTCCGTGAGTTTGAGCCCCACTTTGGGCTCTGTGCTGACAGCTTGGAGCCTGGAGCCTGCTTCAGATTCTCTGTCTCCCTCTCTCTGTCTCTGTCCCTCCCCTGCTCATGCTCTGTCTCTCTCTCTCTCAAAAATAAATAGAGGTTTAAAAAAAAAATTTTTTTTAAAAATGTTCTAGAAACTGAAATGCTCTAAAAAAATAATTGTCCGATCCTTTCAACTTAAGAACTTGCACTTCATTTAAATCTTTAATGTTTTCAACAAAATAATAATAGGTGGAATGACATGCACGTGTGTTATTAGATGTTTATAATAAAAATTATATGCCTGTGGGGACATCTGGGTGCCTTGGTCGGTTAAGCATCCAACTTTGGCTCAGGTCAGGTCATGATCTCATGGTGCATGAATTCAAGCTCCACTCTGAGCTCCCCACTCTCAGCATGGAACCCACTTTGGATCCTCTGTCTCCCTCTGTCTCTGCTTTTCCCCACCTCGTGCTTTCTGTCAAAAATAAACATTTAAAAAAAATTATATGCCTGTGTATTTAAAGCTTTCCCTTATGTTCATGTTCTTTAAAACCAGTAATTCCATTACTGGGAATGTAATCCTCAAGAAGTAGTTGTAAGGGGGTGCCTGGGTGGCTCAGTCAGTTAAGTATCTGTCTTGGTTTCAGTTCAGGTCATGATCTCATGGTTTGTGGGATAACCCCTCATGGGGCTCTGCAATGACAGCGTGGAGCCTGCTTGGGATTCTCTCTCACCGTTTCTCTCTCTGCCCCCACTCCTGCTCATACATGCATGCACGTGCTCTCTCTCAAAATAAACATTAAAAAAAAAAAAAGAAATAGTTGTGTTTTTGGTTTGTTGAATATCTTTGTATATACAGACTATTTGTAATAGCAAAAGACTGGAAACCATTCAAAGCCCAGTGATAAGGACTGGTTAAATGTATGATGGTCCTTCCACTGGTCAAAATACTAGGCAGTAATTAAAAATAATCCTTATGAGGGGCCAACCTAGTTGGCTCAGTCGGAGGAACTTGCAACTCTTGATCTCAGGGTTGTGAGTTGGAGCCCCATGTTGGGTGTAGAGAGTACTTAAAATCTTTTAAAATGTAATAATAATCATTATGAAATATATGAAAAAGTAAGGTACTTTAAGTGAGGGAAAATCAGGCAACCAAATTTTATTTTCAGTTGGTGATACCTGTTAAAAACCACCTATATGTAGAATGGAATGGTTGGACAATGGGACTATAGACAACTTTATATTTTACTTTACTGCTTTTATATTCTAAAATATTTCAAAGAAACATTTTCTATGACTGTAATGGGAAAAAATAAACTTTTAGGGAAATGTTTATTGCTATGTACACTATACTACGTTATTACAATTGATTTTTAAAAAATAGTTAATACTGTCTTGAGCGTTTATTTTAAAAAAGTAAATTCAGCCAGATTAACATACTGCCCTCAAGAAAAATTGTTGATTCCTTACTTTCATTTTTCATGGGCAAATTTTATTCAAATAGTACTTATTTACTGTGTTTTATAAATAACATATATATAATAGAGTAAGGTAGACTAGTCAAACTTAACTTTTACAAAATTAATGATAATTTATATATAAAAGCAATTAATAAGCAGATCGATATATTTTTATCTTGGCTGAGGGACAGCCTTTTCTTCCTTTCATGACAGTCACTTGGTCATTGTTTTCTTTATGGGTTCCAGTAAGTGAACACTTAAAGCCACTTTCAGGGAAGACATTATGCATCTCTTATTAGAAATTTCATATCATTATTGTCATCCCCAGTAAACTATAAAAGCTTGTTGTTAATCTAAAAATAACAGAATAGAAAACCTAAAAAAAATTGCCTGAACCATGACTGTGTACCAGGTTCTGGTTTATAACTAACTGTATGATTTCTGTTACCATATTTAATTATTCTTATTGAAGAAGTTTAACTGTTAATCTTGTTTCTAGTTTGCCATGTATTGTCTGCTGCTATTTTATAAAGTACTGAAGGAAGAACTGAGTCCAATTCAACCTGTTGGCAAATTTCTTTGTGTAAAGCTGGTGGTTTTTGTTTCCTTTTGGTAAGTGTTGCTTTCTCTTAAATGTTCTTAGTTTCTAAGGGTAATAATACTGTTGACTAGGGAGGATTTTCAAAATGGTCTTAATGTAGAAGATGAATTAAAATGTCTCTACTTACCTTTTAAAAAGTTCATCCTTTTAGCCCTTCTTGGTTTTTCATAAAGAAATAATCAGATAGTTCGCATAACATTTACAAGAAAATAATTTGAGACAATCTAAATGTCTCAACACTAGAGGAATCATTAAAATATATCATGGTCCTTTCACATAAGAGAATAGTCTGCAGTTTGGAAGATAAATATAGAATATTTAATACTGTGAGGTATAATGTTCATTAGTAAAATACATTCTTTAAAGCAGAAGACAAAACTGTTCATGGTCCCAATTTAGTGAAAGAG
This sequence comes from Acinonyx jubatus, assembly GCF_027475565.1. Taxonomy (NCBI): domain Eukaryota; kingdom Metazoa; phylum Chordata; class Mammalia; order Carnivora; family Felidae; genus Acinonyx; species Acinonyx jubatus. Next base: position 77,794,735 of record NC_069382.1, on the reverse strand, counting down.
TGGGTGATAGGGGACCTAGAAACAAATATACTAACATACAAATATGAAAAGGGGAAAAAGAATAATCCTTGAACTCCTCTACCACCCAGAAAGAATGATTAACATTGTGGTGCACATAATGTCACATATAAAATTCCACAGAAATGGTTTCATACTATAAAAACTTGTAGAATTCAATGATACATTCAGTATATTGTGTATATAGTTCTTAGTCTATAAAGTGAGGATATAATTTTCTTGTTGTTTGGTTTGTTTTGTTTTTTGGTTTTGCTAAGTATTCTGTTCTGTGGATGTAACTTTTTAACTAATCTTCTATTGACATTTAGTATGTTCCTGATTTTTTCACCATTACAAGCAATATTGAAGTAAAATTCTTATATGCAGAAATATGAAAACTCGTCTTACTATCTTATTATTAGCTGTCTAAATTTCACCTAGGGTTATATCCATAGATGTGCTTAAAATGTTCAGTGTGACTCCATCTTGGGGGTCTGACACCTTCTGAGTTTGTCTCTAGTTCCAGCACTTCAAACAAGACAGGTTTTAATGTTTTAAAGAATAATCTGGATAATTAAAACAGGTGTAAATAACATTGAAGTATCTGTCCTGTATTTTATTTTAAATGCCTGATATACAAGGTGTTAGGCATTGTCTATGTATAGGAAGCATTTGCTTGTACACACTTTCAAAACAAAAAGACATAGAAACCAAATACTGAAGTTACATATATTTAAAAATACATAATGAAAACTCATACAATGAAACTATACTAGAAGAATAAATTTGTAAAGCAAATAAATGTTTTTAATATAGATACATGCTATAATATAATATGCTATGAAGACAGGGTGGTGGTGGTGGTCCACAAGTTGTGAGGGTTAACTTTTTTAAATGGCATATTTGTAAAACAACTGCTCATTTTATGCTTGATATAGATTTGGCGTTTACCTTTTCCTAACATATAGGCAAGCAGTAGTTATTGCTTTGTTGGTTAAAGTTGGCGTTATTTCTGAAAAGCATACATGGGAATGGCAGACTGTAGAAGCTGTGGCTACAGGACTCCAGGTTAGTGCTATCTGTGAATTTAATACGATTGTACTATTTACCCATTTTACATATTATCTCTGAAACCTGACAACAAGCAGGCTGTGGGGCTACTATTCTCACTTCACAAATGAGGAAACGGGGAAGTGTAGGGAAACTAGCCATCATCACTCGTGGTAGAGCCAGGAATAGAACCTAGAATTTGTTTTTCCTTCTTTCTCTGTGCATTTGTCTTTAGTCCTTGGGCAGTGGATTGAGAATGCACTGTACTTTAAGATATACTTGATTGGGGAGTATAAAGGAGGTTTAGATTTTTGCCATTTTGCCTTTTTTTTTTGAGGTCAGAGACAGTTATTTTGGAAAATGAGTATAATATGGGGAAAAACAGATATCAATACTTACTTTTTGAAAAGAAAGATAGTGCTTTTATTTACAAAACTAGATTTAAGCTCAAAGATGGCTGATGTTTTTGTTGCTGTTGTTGTAGGACTTTATCATCTGTATTGAGATGTTCCTTGCTGCTATTGCTCATCACTACACTTTCTCATATAAACCCTATGTCCAAGAAGCAGAAGAGGGCTCATGCTTTGATTCCTTTCTTGCCATGTGGGATGTTTCAGATATTAGGGATGATATTTCTGAGCAAGTAAGGCATGTTGGTAAGTACCAGCCATTTCATTCATCCAAACAGGTTATTGGAGTTCTCATACTAGGGCAATTTTGTAGCTATTTTTAAGAGATGAAAAGACTGTTTAAAGCAGTACCAGTAAAATTGGGGGTGGGGAGGTGGAACTTATTTTTAGCATGGTAAGTTTATAGTGATAAAAATAACTTTTGGCTAATTTGAAAACCTTTCTATTACTTTAAAGGGAGGACAGTCATGGGACATCCTAGGAAGAAGTTTTTTCCTGAGGACCAAGATCAAAATGAACATACAAGCTTGTTATCGTCATCATCACAAGATGCAATTTCTGTTGCCTCTTCTGTACCACCTTCACCCATGGGTCATTACCAAGGGTTTGGACACACTGTGACTCCCCAGACTACGCCTACTATGGCTAACATACCTGATGAAATGTATAATGACACTACAGGAGAGAAAAATGAACTTTCAGATAAATCTGTGGCCTCCTGAACAAGTGTGCAGAAGCAAACTATGCTCCTTCTACCATGTTATTTCATCACTTGGTATCCCATTGCTCAGGATTTTGTGCTTGGGACAAGCCATAAATGATGGAAAGTTTTCAACACAAAGAAGGTGAGAAAGCCAGGTACAACTACTGGATTTGTATAACTGAGTTTTGTATATCACAAATAATCAGTCTAAATATCCTAGACTTAGACTTGATTTCTTAACATTAGAGTATCACATACTCAAATGGTAGAAAATGACTGTACTAAATGTTCCTGGTGTTACATTGCTTTATCAAGAGGATGGACATTAAAAAAAAAAAAAAAAAAATCAATGCTTCTACCACTGCTGCATGAATAGAACGCTCTGGAATTTAGCAGAAAGTATAATTTGGAAATACGAATTAGTGGAACTTAATCATGTGCCATATATGCCTACCTAACAATTATTTCTCTATTTCTCAACTGGATGTCTTTCAATAAATAAGAATTTATCATTTATTTTCTGCAATTTTTTGTCTCTCATTACTTCAACATAAACTCCTAATGTTTTTTTCAAAAAGTTCTTGATTAGAGGCACAGCAAAAAAGAAATAAGTGCAAAAAAATTAAAGATTAAAGATTACACACCTACAATGAAGGATACCTATATCTTCTATTCCTTTTAGAAGAAATAGGACCTAATATAAATCTTAAAACAACTACTATCTAAAAATCTTATTTGCAACACTACTAATAGATTAATAAGTTATCCATGATTTTCAGATGAAAAGAATAAACTGGATAGAAGATTGGGAGGATAAATAAGAAACTTATTGGGCATATGGGTGGCTCAGTCGGTTAAAGCATCCGACTTCGGCTCAGGTCATAATCTCATGGTTCACGGGTCTGAGCCCCACATCGGGCTCTGTGCTGACAGCCCAGAAACTGGAGCCTGCTTCGTGGATTCTGTCTCCCTCTCTCTGCCCCTCCCCCATTTGTATTCTGTCTCTCTCTAAAATAAATAAAACATTAAAAAAAAAAAACTTATGATAACAATGGAGTCTACTTTTCCTCAATGCTGTCACAGGTGTCAGCAAATAAATCTAGGCTGAGTAGTCTTAATTATTCATTAAACCATAGTCAGAAGACATGTAGGTGCTATTTGGGAGACACTTCTTACTTAAGATGGAGTTTCTCAAATTGCTAATCACAACCAACTGGGTTATATACTGCAAATGAAATCTAGAAAGTGCCAGAGTAGTATGTTACAAATAGCAATAAATGTTATTTCTCAAAATCTTTGCTTTATATATTTATGCACACACACATTCACATACATACACTGGTTCACTGTAATTGGAGTCTTTATTGTGTCCACTATTATAAACATTTCTGTTGAAAGTAAAGCTGGGTAGTATAATACTAGAGCAACGAGAACAGGCAATGTAGAGAGAAGGTATGTCTTATTTTCTTTGTGGCTTACTTACAAAGAGCACACAGTATAATAAGGCAGATCTTATTAATCTTCCTGTTGCAAGTCTTTAAAAATTGGACCAATTATTATATATTTCTTACTGCACATATGGATCAAAACTTTTAAAAATACTGATTTAGGTTTACCTCATTCCTGAACTTACCAGCTTTTTCATTTTCTTTGCCAAAGTAGACCAGGAAAAAGGCTGCCTCTTTAAAACTTTACTTCATCCTTAACTCTTTAACTCTCATAATTAGATTTAGCTTATAGCTTAAATTCTTACTCAGGTTTGCATTCTCCAAACACAAAACCCAAGGAGTTTCAGAAACATACTAAGTATTTAAAAGAAGCAAGCTTGGAATTTATAAGTAACCATAACCCTGTCTTCAACTGAAGCCAACTTTCTGATATATCCCAATTATAAGTTTAGACTTAAAATTAACTCAAGATGCCTAAAAAATTAAGTTTTGCTTTGCTTACACAGGACAATGAAGACGGGACTCAAATCCCTTATATTTATAGATTTAGAATGTACACTAAAGTGTTTAGGAAAATTGAACCCATTGTAAGTACAACCAAGCAATAAAAACAAAGCTTACTTACTTGAAAAATGACAGCCTTTTTGAAAAAAGAAGTCTGCAGCAATATTTTTATAATAACGCTCCTCTTTAAAATCTTTTAAATATACTTTATTAATCAATTTAAAAAATATTTAACCATTACAAGGAATTAAATCTTTATACCCCCCATTTCATGAATACTATTCCACTACTAATTCAGACCAGAACTGCATACTTGCTGCTCTACCTGAACAGTTTTTCATTAGAAAACTACTCTTCATTGTTTTACTGTGATGCTGACATTGCTTTTGTGATGCTGGACACTGAGTACTAATTCTTCTCCCATTTCCACCTGGATGGGATTATCTAATACAACTGCAGCTTGTTTCCAGTGGGAGGCTTCACTTGAAGTATCCAACCTAATCTCGTCATCAAGGTACATATGATACCAAAAGGGAATGGCAGTCACTTGTCCAGATTTACAAATGTGTACCTATGAAAATTAAGAAATTATGAAAATTTCATCAGAGTAAATAGAACAGAGTTGAATAAGTAAGACTTGTCTTTTTAGTCAATTTTAGCTCCAAGTTTTATAAAGATTTAATCACCCAATCCAAATATCAACCTATTTTATTCACTAGTATTTACCAAGCTCATTTTTGAATATTGTTTAGAAAAAAAAACCTAACATTTAAATCTTCAAAGAAAGTGACTAATACTATTTTGTGTATATAAAGTATTACCTAGCTTAAGAAAATTCTGACTATGACAAGAATAATCATTTTGTATTACCTTTACTTCTCTGTTAGAGGTGTTCAAATATGGAGTCATTAAATCTAGTCTTAAGAGTTCCACTGGCTTGCTTAAAGGTATACAGGGCAATGAGGACAGATCCAAAAATACACGTATAGGTACCTAGAAAAAGTACAAATTTTTCACTTTTACTCAATTCTTTCTGTGGCCCAATGACCCTGAAGTGCTTACTTTGTACTTGCATCAGTATGATACAATGCTTTTTACACCTAATATCTCATTTAACTTAATTCCCATATCAACCTTAAGGCATAAGGATTTTCATGATTCCAGTTTTATAAGAAGGATGAACAAACCAAGGCTTAGGCAGGTTACATAATTTGTTATGGTTTCAATTATCTATGAATTCTTTTCTTAGATGAAAGCAGATTAAATTTTTACTTAAGCCAAATAGCTCCAAAAATTTTAAATACAGATGTGCTTATGTGTGAAAGATGAACTAATTAGCAAATAGTACAATATTATTGTACTGTTTGAGAAAATACCAAATAATAGTGGATTTCATTTGTAAAATAAAGTTTAATTCTAGAAAGCAATGTTTCCCAACTTCGGCTGCAAGTTAAAATCACCTAAAGAGCTTTTTAAAAGCCTCAACTGCTCAGGCCATACCTCAGATCAATCTGGAGTTGGGAGCCAAGTATCAATAGTTCTGAAAGTTCAGTCAAGGTTGAGAGCCACTGCTATAATGTGTTCCATCAATTTTAGCAGCAATAGAACCTTCCTACCAGTAACTTTAGCCTCTTCAATTTGAAACAGAAAGGAAACTGTTTTAAAAGTGCCCTCTTTCCTTTGAGTAAAATATTAGCAACTGTTCATGGTGAAAACAATGGACACAGATATACCAACCTCTTCCTGGGCATCCTGAAGGCATCCAAGCTTCCCTCACCATAAAAACAGCAATTCCATGCCATTTCCAAGACTGATTATGCCCTTTACCCTCATTTGTATCAGTCACCAGAAGAAGCCCTAAATTCCTTTGTTACCTCTCATCACATGCACTCTACTCCTTCATAGCCTGTCCTCACTTCTATTTCTCAACCCAGCCCACTGGCCATCCCTGTCATCTGTGTTAATTCTTCGCACATTTCCCATCTAGAGCTCATTATTTCATGAGTTCTCTAGAGTTCAGTTCTTTCTATATACGCCCAAGGTGATTTCACTCAGACTTAGGGCTTTAAATATCACCTACCACATTTTATCTCTAGCCTGTATCTTTCTCTGAATTCTTATAAATGATCCTGCAAACACATAAATGCAACCTAATCCTCCTGCTATTTTCCCCAAATCAGTAGATGGTAACTATCCTTCCAGGTGCTCTCATTACCCACATCCAATCTATCACACAATGCACCTTCAAGTATGTCTACAGTTGGAACTCTGCACCGTCTCCACACTGCTATGACTCACTCCTAAGTCACTACTACCTCTTACCTGGATTACTGCAATAATGCCTTTGCCTGCTTTCACAAGTGGCTTACTTCTAACCCCTTAACCATAGTAACCCTTTCAAAACAAGATACCTCATGTCACTCCTCCACGTGTTTTCCACCCTTTTCATAGTAAAAGTCTTCCTATGACCAAAAGGGTCTATAAGATCTGGTTCCTAATACTTTTCTGACTGCATCTTTCATGTGACTCACCTCATGGTATCTTCCTGCTGTTTCTGAACACTCCAATCATGCTCTTGCCTCAGGCCATTGCATTTGTTGATCCTTTGACTTGTTTATGATTTGCTTCCTTATTTCTTCAGCTCCCTGCTTAACTACCACTTACCCATGAGTCCTTCCCTTAGTCATTACCTATATGAAACAGTATATATCACATACCCCCATTCCCTGTATTTCTTAACCTGCTTTATGTCCATAGCACTTCTAACCATCTATCATACTAATCTTTTTACTTGTTTATTATCTATTTCTTGTTTGCCAATTTGAGTGCTAGCTCCATGAATGCAGGAATTTATCTCTTATTTTCCTAGGCCAGTAAAAAAAACAGAAGAGAAGGGATATGAAAAGTATACAGACCATGAATACAAACTATTAAGGAAGGGAGGATATAAGACAGGAAGTACAGTGAAAAGATGGCAAGGTCAAAATTTAATAGATTCTGATGGGACCAAAGAGTTGCTTGCTGATCAAGAGGGAATAAGCTAGAAAGAAAGGAGATGGTGGTATTTTTGAACCACACAAACAATTTAAACTTCTGTCTTCTTTTTTTTTTTAAGTTTATTTATTTTTTTAGTTATCTGTGCGCCCAATGTGGGGCTTGAACTCACAACCCCAAGATTATGAGTCACACACTCCTGCAACTGAGATAACCAGGTGCCCCTAAACTTCTGTCTTCTGATAAGTGTATTCTCCTATTAAACTTGCAAAAAATCTGAGATTAAACAAACTCTAAAACTTGTTAGCCAGCCCTGAAAAAAGCATTTTCTCAAGAAACTTATATTTGCTAAGTACTGTTCACATGAGATCTAACTGCATCTTCAAGGGTTTACTATGTATAGCCTTCAAATAAAAGTTTTAGATATCACTGCTTGAATTCTGTACCCAAATCCTACTTCCCAAAAATTCTGCTTTGGTTTACACATCAGTATCACATCAGTAGGTACTTCCTGCCTCTGTCTTCAACCCAAACTTCTTCCCTTAGACATTCTATCCACTCACACAATTTTAATCCGCAAATCTGTATTCTGCTAATACCTTTGCCAGCACTAGATCTTGACTCCTTGTTTCCCAAATAGCAACTAAACCTTTTGCCTTGCGCTCCAGTTTCCTAGGCTCCTATATTCTTACCCACAGCAGTCTGACTGTCTAGACACTAGCTGCTTACATCTATCACCTGCCAGCCTGAGGTTTCAATGTAATAAAGGGTTCAAGTTTGGAACACAGGTCTTTTTCTGACTGCTTCTGCTTTAGACAAGAAGCACCCTTTTTCATAAGACTAAACCTAGCATCCTATTTTCACTTAGTGGTTCAGAAGAATATCTATAGACTTGTCAATAGGAACAACAGAATTCCTTGGCGATTCTAATCCCTATGTTGATTTTCACTCATAAATTCCTTTGCTCTAGGAAACTGATTACCATCCTGATTCAGCTAAACACAGTGACTGGATTAAACTATGGAGAAAGATAAGGTAGATGGTGGGTAATAGCCACCTGATGGAACTTCTCTTCACTTACCTGAAACTGATTAATAAAAGGTGCTATATTCAATCCAAGAGTGCGTTCTGTTCCTTGAACAGCACTCTCTTCTACCAGTGTCTGTGATTCCACAAGCAACCCAAACATCAACACATATTGAGGAAAGATCTTGCCTCCAGATTGCAGCAAACACCTAGAGAAGGAGAAATGTTTTAAAAATCATCTTGATTCCCTACATTTTATAAATACCAATAACTAATTCATAATGAATTGGTAAACTACAGATTGTACCTAATCTAATGGACTGTATGTTATTGGCTGGTTGTTCAGAGTGATAAACCACTGGAAATAATTTCCCAAAAAGTCAAAGTGGCCGCTGATCCATGAAAGAGAAAAACAACCAGTTGGCTTGATGGATGTAAGTCTTTAGATTCAGGAAGAGTAATCAATGGATATTAAAACTAGTGGGTGAGGGGCGCCTGGGTGGCGCAGTCGGTTAAGCGTCCGACTTCAGCCAGGTCACGATCTCGCGGTCCGTGAGTTCGAGCCCCGCGTCAGGCTCTGGGCTGATGGCTCAGAGCCTGGAGCCTGTTTCCGATTCTGTGTCTCCCTCTCTCTCTGCCCCTCCCCCGTTCATGCTCTGTCTCTCTCTGTCCCAAAAATAAATAAACGTTAAAAAAAAAATTAAAAAAAAAAACAAAACTAGTGGGTGAAAGTTTTATTTGGAAAAAGATATTTACATCATCTCCAAGTATCGTCTCCACAAATGGCTTACTAGTTACAAAGGGAAAAACAGCAACTTACTATGGAAAAACCCAGTGAATACAACTTAAAACACACTGACCTAAATTAATATCAACAATCATGGGATAAAGCAATACTATATGCCTCCTAATGTGACAAAACTTCTGTGAGGAAAACTGAGGAAGACTGGGGAGAAAAAAAGGAATATAGGAGATTACTGGGATAGGGAAATGTTTAATATAGACTATATGTTAAATAATAGTATTTTTATCAATGTTAAGTTTCCTGAATGTGATTTTATTGTGATATGTAGGGAAAAGCCTTTGTTCTAAGGAGATACATGCTAAATGTTAAACCATGAAGGTTATAAAGACAAAACAAAAGTCTTATGTTCATTGTTACTATTCTTGCAATTTTTCTCGTTTGAAATTTTGAAATATTTCAAAATAAAAAGTTGATGGAAAACTTTATGATAAGTAAACAGACTGCTCTTGTAACAGCTCTCCCTAAAGATTAGGTCATTGGAAGCCAAGTCATAACTGGGTCATTTGATGAACATGGAATCAGCAAGGGAAGTTAGAGATGATTCCTAAGTATAATGCCATTAGACTGAGACAAGTCATGATCCTAAACCAAGACAATCTCTCTTCAGTAAATAAATATAAGTACATCATCATTTACATTGTAGTAAGTCCTACATATTATATAGATCAGCCTAAAAAAGGACCTCACAGTACTTTGCTCATTTTTGTTATTGCTTTCCTATCAACTTCTAGTATTTTAGGTAAAGTCTAGTAGAAATTAATCTCTATAATTAATAAAATTACACAGCTCTTAACAAAATTCCTGTCTATGTCTTTACCAAACCAGATAAAAATGCGTCTTCCTAAAAAACTGGAGAAATCTACCTGTTTTGCTCAAATGGATCAGGTTTATTCCTGATAATTCATGGCACTAATTTTCCTGAAAAAATGATGAAGTTATCTCTAATTGTGATCCATTTAAATAGAGCCAGATCTAATCACTCTTAAGATCACAATTTCTCAAATGACAGACCAGCCACAGAGCTTTATGCTCTTGACTAAATTCCCTCCATCCCCAGTAACCACAAGAGGGTACTGTTCTATGAAATTTGCAAGCTGAAAAAGCACATAGGGTTAGAAGTCAACCTTCTAACCATAAAAATCTATGGGGAAAAGGAAGGGAGGGCATTACATCAAATCATTCAGAAAATTAGACTAAACAAAATATCAAAATTTTATCTTCTGAACCCTAAAAAGTCAGAACAGGCTGACTAGAGTACTAACAACTGTGCTAGAGATAAATACTATACACAAAGGCAGTATATGATAATTATTTTAATAGACCATGGTCATACTATTTTAATCTAAAATGTTATACAATGGGGCACCCGGGTGGCTCAGTTGGTTAAGCGTCCAACTTCGGCTCAGGTCATGATCTCACAGTTTGTGAGTTCGAGTCTCGCATTGGGCTCTGTGCTGACAGCTCTGAGCCTGGAGCCTACTTCAGATTCTGTGTCTCCCTCTCTCTCTACCTCTCTCTGCCTCTCTCTCTCTCTCTCTCTCTCTCTCTCAAAAGTAAATAAACATTAAAAAATTTTTAATATAAATAAATAAAATGTCACACAAATCCTTAACTCAATATTACTGTCACTAACAGGAATGCTCCTTAGTTATGTTTAGATAAAAGAGTAATTGCCTTGAAACTCTGCTTAGCTTTACTGACACTGGTTTGTTGTCACTTATACCACTGCAGCTGCCAGACTCCTCAATGGATCCTCTGCAAAGCCAAATAATACTTCTGAACCATCTGTGCCTTCAGCAGTGAGAAAATACGTTCCAACTCAAAAGTCTAACCATAAATGGCAAAAATTCTGAAGAATATCTTCAGTTTCCTTGTGACCCAACACAAGATGTTTTTAAATGCGTTTTAAATTAAAAAAAAAAAAAAGTACCAAGCTTTTAAACTTCTTCCTGTATTTTAATCTAGTATGACTGAGCAAAGTCTAAGAATGAAGATTTTAAAACAATGACTACAAAGAAAGGTAGCTAGAAACTAAATATTTAAGTCTGTGAAATGGCTCATTTTCCCTTGCCTTGTTTGGGGGTGCTCAGAGGAGTTCTAGTGAGACAGATGCCCTTATCCCAGATATAACTTCACCCTCTTTCACCAGTCATGAGACCTCCCCTCTGTTAAACACTGACCATTAATAACAGGAGGCCTGTGTGAGAAGTATCTGCATACCTCTGTCCCCAGAATCAAGATAAGCCCGCCCATTCAGGTAAGGAGATTGAACAATAGCTTGGGCTGAAGGAAAGAAGCACTGGTTCTTCACCGTTACTCAGGAGGTAGGTATTTGGAGGGGAGGGAACACTGGTTAAAACAATAATCATGGGCACTACTAGCATTTAGTGACCAGAGGTGCCAAACATCCTGCAATCCATAGGACAATCCTATATAAGAAAATTAAACCAAAACTGTCCCACCCAAACTTCCAATAGGACACCTGCCCCAACTAAGAAACACCAGGAAAAGGAGTTGGTAGCTTTATATAAGATGTTTCCCACTAATATAACTAATCATTCAGACAGAACACATGGCTCAATTGTTTTTATAACCAAACATGCTTTTTAAAAATCCTTTAAAGGTTACATTTAAATAAAATGTGACTGACTGAACGCTTTTCCACTAAAGATCAGGAACAAGAAAAGGACACCCACTTTCATTACTTCCATTCAATGTAGTCACTGTAAGTCCTAGGTGAAGCAATCAGGCAAGAAGAATAAAGGGCATCAAAGTTGGAAATGAAGAAGTAAAACTATCTCTGTGCATAAACAACATTATCATATATGTAAAAGCCTCTGAAGATTCCACATAAAAATATTACAACTAATTAATTCAGCAAAGTTGCAGGACATAAAACACACACAAATTAGTGGTATTTCTGCAATTAATATGAACAACCCAAAAAGGAAATTTAGGAAACAATTTCACTTTCTATAGCGTCAAAGTAATAAAGTACTTAGGAATAAACTTAACCAAGCAGGTGGAAAAGACTTGTAAGCTGAAAACTATAAACATTGCTAGAAGAAATTAAAGAAGACACAAATAAATCAAAAGACATCCCACATTCATGGACTAGAAGAAAATACTGTTGCTACCCAAAGTGAGCTATACAGATTTAATGCAGTCCCTTTCAAATCCCAACAGCATTTTTTACCAAAATAGAAAACCCCATCCTAAAATTATATGGAATTTCAAGGGATCCAGAATAGCCAAAACAATCTTGAAAAAGAACAAAGTTGGAAGTTTTATACTTCCTGATTTCAAAACTTACTACAAAGTACAGGGAAAATGACCATATAAATAAAATGGTGGAAAAGGAAGCCTCAGATTTACCTCTTCCCACAGAGACACTTACCCAAAACTGCACAGACTAGGGGCACTTGGGTGGCTCAGTCAGTTAAGCATCTGACTCTTGGTTTCAGCTCAGGTCACGATCCCACAACTTCTGAGTTCGAGCCCCACCTTGGGCTCTACATTGGCAGTGTGGAGCCTGCTTGAGATTCTCTGTCTCCCTTTCTCTCTGCCCCTCCCCCACCTGAGCTCTCTGTCTCTCTCAGAAATAAACATGAAAACAAACAAACAAAAAAAAACCTAAAAGACACACAGACTAAACTGTTTCTGTGAGATACCTAGAAACTAGTTAAGCGGTTCCTATACTCCAAGCCAGTACACGGCCAAAAAGAACTATATGGAAGATGATGGGAAAGTGTATCGCATTTACTTGCCACAATCCCCAGCTACAGCACAGTACAATCAAGAGACAACCCCCAATTCCCAGCTTCTTGTTGGGGAGACAAACAGAAGAATGGAACGTACATCCAACACTATGACTTTTGGGAGTGCTGCCCAAGGAACTGGTTTCTGTCTCACATGAAATCTAAGTGACAAAAAATGGGCGCCAGGCTGGGGCCCTCTGGTAGATTACAAAGGCGATCACTTGGCTTAAAGACCAGAGAGTCTGCAGTTCCAAAGACAGTCATCAGGGTGAGCTCTGGTACTATGACTTGCTATAGCACCAAGGGAGCTGCAGTACTGCAGACCGATACTAGGGGAGCTCCTGAGGAGAAACCAGCAAGACTTCAACTAGCTGACACACAAAAGCCCCAAAGAAGCTACATGCCCAGAAAAGGCTTGCGAGGTCTTCAGAATCTCTAGTCAGGCTGAATGGTAAAGGTCCTCCCTGTACAAAGCCTCCCTGTACAAAAACTGAGAGAGATGAGGCGTTCTTCTAAAAGCTCAAGTCCTAACAAAAGTTAACGTGGCATACAAACACGGAAACATGGCCTAATCAAAGGACATTAAATACCCAGAAATTGACCCTAATGAAACAGATACAAGAATTAAAATTAACTATCATTAGGATCCTCAAATAAATGAAATGCAGAAAATGATGCATAAATAGAGAATATCAACAAAGACATAGAAACTATAAAAAAGAACCAAACAAATTGTGAGCTGAAAAATAACTGAATTGAACATTTTACTAGTGGGATTCAACAGAGACTTGACCAGACATAATGATCAAATTCGAAAACAGACAAATGAGACTACATCAAACTTAAAAAATTCTGCACATCAAAGGCCTAAAGGACACAATCAACAGAGTGAAAAGGCAACCTATGAAATGAGAGAAAATATCAGTAAATCATGTATCTCATAAGGGGTTAACATCCAGGATATATAACAAACTCCTATAACTCAACTACAGCAAAAATCCGATTAAGAAATGGGCAATGGACTTCAATAGGCAGTTCTTGAAAGAAGATATAAAAATTACCAACAACAATATGCAAAAATGCTCAATATCACTAATCACAAGAGAAATGCAAATCAAACCATAAAACATGAGCCTACACCCATTAGGATGTCTACTATCAAAAGAACAGAAAATAAACAAATGTTGGTAAAGATGTGGAGAAACTGGAATCCTTGTGCACTGCTGATAGAAATGTAAAATGGTACAGCCATTATAAAAAAGATTCTGGAGATTCCTCAAAAAATTAAAAATAGAATTACCATATGACTCAGTTAATTGCACCTCTGGATATATATCAAAAGAACTGAAAGCAGGGGCGCCTGGGTGGTTCAGCTGGTTGAGCATCAGACTCTGGATTTCGGCTCAGGTCATGATCTCATGGTTTGTGAGTTCCAGCCCGGCATCCCTGCTTGGGATTCTCTCTCTCTCCCCCTCTCTCTGTCCCTCCCCTACTTGTATTCTTCCTCTCTCTCTCAAAGATAAATAAATAAACTTAAAAAAAATCAACTGAAAGCAGAATCTCAGAGATTATTCACAGTAGCTAAAAGGTAGAATAACTCAAGTGTCCATCAATAGATGAATGGCTAATGGCATATTTATATAGTGGAATATTATGCAGTTTAAAAAGAAGGAAATCCTGTTACATGTTACAACGTGGGTGAACCTCAAGGACATTCTGGTAAGTGAAATATATCAGTCACATAAGACAAATACCATATGATTCCACATATGAAGTATCTAAAGTACTCAAAATAATACAAAATAGTAATAGAAATTAGAAAGGTGGTTGCCAAGGGCTTGCAGGGTGAGGGGAATTAGTGTTTTATGGTTATAAAGTTTCAGTTTTGCAATATGAAAAAGTTCTAGAGACTTATTGGTTACAATGTGAAAATACCTTAGTACTACTTAGCTGTATACTTAAAAATGGTTTAGATGCTAAATTGAATGTTTCCCACATAAAAAAAGAATTAGTTACTTAAAAACAAACTTATTATGAAGCTACAGTAATCAAACCAGGATGGTACTGGCATAAAGGGAGACAGGTAGATCAATGAAACAATTCAAGAGCTCAGAAATAAACCTTGACATATACGGTGAGATGATTTTTGCCAAGAGTATCAAGAGCATTCGATGTGGAAAAGACAGTCTTTTCTATTAACGGTGTTTGGAAAACTGGATATCCACACTCATAAGAGTGAAGCTGGGCCCTAACTATATACCATATATAAAAATTAAGTTAAAATGGATCAAAGACCTAAATGTAAGACCTAAAACTATAAACACTCTTAGAGAAAACATGAGAGAATAGTTTTAGGCCACAGAATCTGACAATAATTTCCTGGATATCAAACCAAAAGCACAGGCAACAAATTAAAAAAAAAAAAAAGTGGACTGTATAAAAATTTAAATTTCTGCACATCAAAAGACACTTTCAGGGCACCTCAGTTAAGCATCTGACTTCAGCTCAGGTCATGATCTTGTGATTTGTGGGTTCCGGCCCCACTTCAGGCTCTGTGCTGACAGCATGGAACCTGGAGTCGCTTCAGATTCTCTGTCTCCCTCTCTGTCTCTGCCCCTCCCTGCCCCTCTCAAAAATAAACATTAAAAAAACAAAAAGATACTTTCAATAAAGTAAAAAGGCAACCAACCCACAGAATTGGAGAAAATATTTGTAAATTATCTGATAAGGAATATCCAAATACATAGAGAATTCCTAAAAATCAAAAAAAAAAAAGTCTGACTCAAAAATTGGCCAAGAACTTGAAAAGACATTTTTCCAAAGAAGATATAAAGACAGCCAATAAGCACTTATTTTAAAAAGCTCAACAACACTAATTAATAGGGAAATGCAAATCAAAACATTAAGACATCATCTCCCACCCAGTAGGATAGCTACTACAAAAAAAAAAAAAAAAAAAACCCAGAAAATAACAAGTGCTGGTGAGGATTTAAACCCTGTGTACTGCTGATGGGAATATAAAACTGTACATCAACTGTGGAAAGCAGTATAGCAGTTGCTCAAAAAATTAAAACTAGAATTACCATATGATCCAGCAATTCCACTTCTGGGTATATACCCAAAAGAATTTCAAGCAGGGTCTGAAAGATATTTGCATTCTCATGTTCATTATTATTGTTATTCACAATAGCTAAAAGGTGGAAGTAACTCAAGTGTCCATCAATGAATGAATAAGCAAAATGTGATATATACATACAATGCAATATGATTCAGCCTTAAAAAAAAAAAAGTTCTGACACATGCTACAACATGGATGAACCTGGAGGACATTATCCCAAGTGAAATAAAGACAGTAACAAAAATATAAATATAGTATGGTTCCAGTCATATGAGGTCATAAGAGTAGTCAAACTCATAGAAGCAGAGACTAGAATCATGATTGTTAGCTGCTGGGGAGAGGATGGAATGGGGAGTTATTGTTTAATGTGCATAAGGTTTCAGTTTTACAAGATGAAAAGAGTTATGGGGATAATTGAAGGTGATGATGGTTGCACAACATTATGAAAATATTTAATACCACCAAACTGTACATTTAAAGATAGTTAAGATGGTAAATTTTATGTTATGTGCATTTTACCACAATAAAAAAAATTTGAAAAAGAATTAAAACTGAAGATAAAATAAACCATTAGGTAAAGTGTCTTTCTAAATAAGTCAAACTTCATTTGTGTTAAAAATTCATAGAGCTGAAATTCCTTCCAAGGTGGCTAATGCAATATCCCTCATTTTACAGATGAGGAAAACTGAGGATGAGAGTCTATATTGTGATTTATAGAAAATTTCACTAGGGGCGCCTGGGTGGCTCAGTCGGTTAAGCGTCGGACTTCAGCTCAGGTAACGATCTCATGGTCCGTGAGTTCGAGCCCCGCGTCGGGCTCTGGGCTGATGGTTCGGAGCCTGGAGCCTGCTTCTGATTCTGTGTCTCCCTCTCTCTCTGCCCCTGCCCCGTTCATGCTCTGTCTCTCTCTGTCTCAAAAATAAATAAAACGTTAAAAAAAAAAAATTAAAAAAAAAAAAAAGAAAATTTCACTACTTCAGGAATTCATTAACAAATGTGAGACTAGCTCTGAACCCTTTAAGCACCATGTTCTGGGGCGTCTCGGTGGCTCAGTCGGTTAAACGGCCGACTTTGGCTCAGGTCATGATCTTGAGGTCAGTGAGTTCAAGCCCCGCGCTGGGCTCTGTGCTGACAGCTCAGAGCCTGGAGCCTGTTTCAGATTCTGTGTCTCCCTCTCTCTGACCCTCCCCCACTTCATGCTCTGTCTCTCTCTGTCTCAAAAATAAATAAATGTTAAAAAATTTTTAAAAAGTTGGTTAAGCACCACGTTCTAAACTATCGAGTATATCTGCTTAAAATTTTATGTGCATGTATGTATGTATTTGTGTCAAATCTCTGTATCCCCATAATTTGTGATACGTACAAAACTGTTTTGAAGAAAAAAAAAGTGGTGATTTTTATTTGTTACTCCATAAGAAGAGTTTGGTTAACAAAAGAAAATGTATATAGAACCTAAAATATAATTACCCATAGAATCAAACACTTTTTCCTGGTTTTGTCAAATGTTTTTTTCTTCAATAGATAATCTGCCTTTGCTATTGCAATCTGGTCTGTATTCCCACCGCTTTTCCTATACTACAAAACAACCCATATATATACCACAAAATTCAAAATCTGTTAACATTCATTTTACTCAAATTTGGATCCCCAAATGTTAAATATTGCCATCTTTTCAGATCTGAGCAGCATGACCAAAGGACTTTGAAGCTTAGCCAAATTTGCTTTCAGTATTAAACATTAGGGTCAAGTTTGCCTCCAGCAACAACACTGAAGGGAAAATCTCTTAGGGAGATAACTGTACTATAAAATAAAGATTTTAAGACCTAAGAGGACTGGGATTGTTCATAAGAAGCACTCTGCTCAGGGCACCTGGGTGGCTCAGTTGGATGAGCATCTGATTCTTGATACCTGCTCAGGTCATGATCTCACTGTTTGTGAGACTGAGCCCCGAGTCAGGTTCTGTGTTGACAGTGTGAAGCCTGCTCGGGATTCCCTCTCCCTCTTTCTCTGCCTCTCCCCCACTTATGCACACACACACTCTCTCAAAATAAACATTAAAAATTTTTTTTTTTAAAGAAGCACCCTGCTCTCCCAACATATCATCAACTGTGTATTATATATCTCTTAAAGATACTTCTTATTAAGATGTGATTTGATTTTTCCTTATTTACCCTGAATGTCTTATCTGTTCTTATAGATCTCTACTTAATTCTCTATATCATACATAGACAGTCCAATCTCAAAGCAGGCTCTCTTCTTCACACCTACAGAGCAGGGATTCCTTTAGACCAAAAACAACGAGTAATGACATGCACACAAAGAGAAAGGCATAAAGTCACATGTCCTGAAAAGCAATGCTTAGAACATACTATGATCATAACTCATCTGTACAGTTATGCCACTGAAGAACTAAACCAATTTATATTAATTTAAGCTCAAAATACAAAAGTTGCATTTTGTGTTTTACCTGGATATTGCAGCTTTTTCCATTATTTCCTGCTGAATGAGCCCAGATGGCTCAATGACATCCAGTATAATTATACTCCACAACTTGTCTGATTTTGGCCTTTGCAACACAGCAGATTCATCTTCCACGTGTCTCAGCCAAAACTCAAGTGTTTCTTTAGGAAAGTGATTGGCTTCAGATATGAGGTCCAGAGTTATACGATGTTGGTCTTTCTCCACAGAACTGTAAGGTTTAACCTGCCCAAGCGTGCCAGCAATTATGGGCAGAATGGAGAAGCCTTCGGAAACATCTAACACATAGAATGGTTCAGGGATGCTCTCTTCTGAATTACTCTGTCCACTTCCACAGCTCATCTCATTATTCTGGCAGTGAGTATCCATGGCCTGACACAGTTTCTCTGGAGTCAATGAAGACAACACTTTTCTCATTGCCATTTTAAAGCTTTCATGATAGAGGTTGTCATTAAGCAAAGCAATTTCTGTGGATTCCAATATACATGTCTGCTCCATAGCATCTGGTTTGCTGGTCTGAAGGTTAGCCAGGGCACTACAGAGTTCAGCTTCACTTCCTAAGGAGAACAAGTCTTTATCCTTGCTAAAATCTTTTCCAACATCCATTTCATGTTCTGAACTGAAAACACTGATATTCTGAATTCTTAAGTAACAATCTTGACAAGACACTTCCATCATCACCTGGTCCCCAGATTTTATCCAGTAGTCTCCATAAAACAGTAAGAAAGAAAGAAAAATTGTAATTAATATATTTATAAGTCTAAGAATCATACAAATACTTCCACCCTCCCCTCATTTTGAAATCACTACAGGAAAGATTACATCTATTGATTTAATAGAATTAAGTGAATTAATTTATTCATGTCCTACAAAAAAAACTAGGAAAAATCCCTACAGCTTTACTTAGTGAAAAACTTAAGTTTGAAGATTCAATCAACTAATGGCATAATAGACTCAAGAGCTCCATTATTGGACCCCAACTATTAGTTTTATAGTGCCTTTACTGCAATCACTAGGTATCATGTCCCCATATTATGGAGTGGGGAAAGGGGTACAGGAGACTCCCAATCCTCTTCAGTAGTGAAGCGAATAACAAAGATAAATAAAAGTCAGGGATCAATACCAAATCTCACTTTAGCTTAAAGGGGCATTCTTTTCTCTAACAGCAATTTCCAAAAAGAACAAGGCAGCATTCAATAGAACCTTGTCAGTAATATTTCTGTTTATATTTAAACATTCTTTCATGTTTAGGAATTTGATAATATAAGGAAGGACTAAGTCCTACAATAAAGAGTGTATCAGGGTCTTATCCATGAACTTTAAAACTTGGTAAAACTTTAAATGTGCACGTATAATCAATTTCTTCTTATCAGCATTTAGAGATGGTTGAAAATACAAATTATTCTTTTGTTTACACATTTAAAATGTCCTTTCCCTAAGAAGGATTAAAATTTTTAAAGCCCATCTAAGTTACTATAAGAAAGTTAGAATAAACAAAATAACACATGAAAAGATGTGCAACATCACTAATCATCAGGGAAATGCAAATTAAAACCACAGTGAGATATAATCTCACACCTGTCAGAATGGCTAAAATCAAAAACACAAGAAACAAGTGTTGGCAAAGATGTGCACTGTGGGTGGGAATAGTGTGGAAAATAGCATGGAGGTTCCTCAATAAATTAAAAATGTAATTACCCCTGCTGGGTATTTATTCAAAGAACACGAAAACACTAATTCAAAGGGATACACACACCCGTATGTTTATAGCAGCATTATTTACAATAGTCAAGGTATGGAAGCAGCCCAAGAGAACACTGATAGATAAATGGATAAAGAAATGTGGTATAGAAGAGAGGTGGGCTGGGGGATGGGTTAAATAGGTGATGGGGATTAAGGAATACACTTGGTATGATGAGCACCAGGTGATGTATAGAGGTGTTGAATCACTATAGCATACACTTGAAACTATAATTACATTGTATGTTAACTGGAACTTAAATAAAAACTTAGAAAAAAAAAGATGTGATATATACATACAATAGAATATTACTCGGCCATAAAAAGGAATGAAATCTTGCCATTTGCAACAATATGGATGGAACTACAGAGTATAATGCTTAATGAAATAAGTCAGTCAGAGACAGACAAATACCACATGATTTCATTCATACGTGGAATTTAAAAAACAAAATAAACAAACAAAGAAAAAAAAAGAGACAACCCAAAAAACAGACTCTTAACTACAGTGAACAAACTTATGGTTACCAGAGGGGAGGGAGGTGGATGGATGGGTGAAATAGGAGGTGAGAATTAAGAATATACTTATGATGGGGTGCCTGGATGGCTCGGTGCATTGAGCATCTGACTCTTGATTTTGGCTCAGGTCATGAACTCATGGTTTCTAAGATCATGCCCTCCATCAGGCTCTGCACTAACATCGTGGAGCCTGCTTGGGATTCCCTCTCCCTCTCTCTCCTTCCCTCCCCTACTCACATGCATGCACATGCATACATAATCTCTCTCAAAATAAATAAGCATTAAAAAAAGAGTATATTTATGATGAGCTTGAATAGAGAATTGCTGAATCATCACATTGATGATCTGAAACTAATGTAACACGATATGTTAATTATACTGGAATTATAGTTTTAAAAATAAAACAAATAAAGAAAAAATGCCACTTACTGAGTGCCAGTTGCTATGATAGGCATTTTACATCCATTATCACTGATAATCCCTACAACAATCCTACCAAGTAGGCGGCAGCATCCCATTTTTATACATCACATAATAACAGCTCTGAGACATAACCAGCAAGGCTAGCCAGAGAGTCAGTAGCAGTGCTAAGACTTGAATCCCAAATCTACCTGACTGACTCCAAAAACACCATACTAGCCACAACACTATACTCATCCCATGACTTAATGGTCTTGCCAAATTAAATCCTTGACTAGGAGACTAAACAGAAATAGAAACTTATTACCTCCCAGTTTAAAACAGGTATAATTTTTCTATGTAATACAACTTACGTGAACTACACTAAAACCCATCAAATTGCTGGCAAAAAAATTTCTACAGAAAAAAATCTTTAACGTAGAACTTCTCTAAGGAAGTCCATGAATTTATGAGCCCTCTAAAACTGTAAAATGTTGTTTATATGTGTGTGTGTGCATTTCCATGACTCGTGGCTCCACAAATGCCATCAGATCCTCAAAGCAGGAAGCACTCCTGCACTAGTACTTTTCTACCATGTTCTATAAAAAATGGACTAGCATTCTATTATCTGCTCATAACCAGAGTAATCAGAGCTGAAGAAATGATTTAACGATAGACATTGTTGAATGGTATGCAGCAATTATGTTTTATTCTCTTTCTTAACTATATATATTAACTATTTAAAACTACTTTTTAAAAAAGAAAGTTCTGAAAAACTTAACCAATCTCCCTCAACTGGAAACTTCATATTCAAAGTAAATTTTCTTACACTGATTGAAATGCTTAGAAGATTAAAGCAACAAGACTAAACAAACAAACAAACAAACAAAAATTAGACAAGATATACCTGCAAGGTCATGTACGGGGTAGACAGCCTGTTCCCAACATGTTTCCTCACTAGGACTTGTGGATAAACTGTGTTCATCATCAAGCTGGAGTACAAACCAAACCACAATAGCATCTAGTATGCCTTCTTTAATCACAGGAATACCAATTTTACCAGATTTTTTAGTTGCAAGACTTTTTAATTCCTGACAAAAACGTAAAAGGAATGAAAGCAGTTTATATATGCAATATATACATGCCCTACTATTACATCTCTTTCCATTTCTGTAAGTTCTCAGATCTGCCCAGCATCACTGGGGGAATCAGTATCTTGACACACCTATAGCCATTTCAGGCATACTAAATGAGAAGCTCCAATCTACCACAGTGGAATACCGTGGAACTATTAAAAACAATGAGGCAGAGTGAGTGGGTGGCTCAGTCAGTTGAGCATATGACTTTAGCTCAGGTCATGATCTCACAGTTCGCAAGTTAGAGCTCCGCATAGGGCTCTGTGCTGCCAGCACAGAGTCCGCTTTGGATCCTTGTCCCCTTCTGTCTCTGTCCCTCCCCCGCTGTGCACAAGCGTGTGTGCGCTTTTTCTCTCCCTCAAAAATAAACATTAAAAATAAAATGAGGCACATACATAATACTGATGTAGAGACAAATCCAGGATATACTGTTGAATGAAGGAAGTGAATGGCAAAGAAATAGGGATTGTGTTTTCAAAAACACATGAGCACATGAGTGTGTGTATGTGTGTGTGTGTGTGTGTGTGTAGAAAAACAGAAAAGCAAGTCTGAAAAGATATACTTCAAATTGGTGACCTGAGAAGGTAGGACCTAGATTTAAAAAAAGGAAGGGGTGCCTGGGGTGCTCAGTTGGTTAAGTGTCACACTCCTGATTTTGGACGCTCAGCCTGGAGCTCTGAGCTGCTTGGGATTCTCTTTCTCTGTCCCTCCCCCAGCAGCATGCATGTGTGTACTCTCTCTCAAAAATAAATAAATAAAGCTTAAAAAATAATAAAATAAATTAAAAAGGAAGACATATACTTTTTCTTCTATTCTTCTGTATTACTTGTAAGTGTTAAAACAAGCAGATTTTACTTGAAATTTAACTGTGGCAAAGAAAAATTAACGTAAGAAAATCTCAAAATAAGGACAGCTTTGGGGTATTTAGCAACTATAATCATGTTGATCCCTACTGTACAGTTGTATCAGAAAAGAAATGATCTTGAAGCTCAGTCTCAGTAATCAATGTCAAAGTGTTAATGTAGCTCCAAACCACCTCAAGAAAAATCTAGTAACAACTAATAGGGGATTAAATTATATTAAATGTATTAAATTATAAAGATCTTAGGCTAAAATGACCTTCACAAAGTGTTCTGTGCTCACGCAGGTTTCATCTAATCTGACTTAAAGACCTTCAGAGAAGGACTCGATGTGACCTTTTTTCATTTCCTTAGGCACTTCCTTTGTGTAGCACAGCCTCCCACCACCCACCGATACACACACACAGACACTTAGGGCCATCAACTTGTCCTGGTTTGCTCAAGACTGTTCTAGTTTTTTTTTTTTAATTTTTCTTAATATTTATTTATTTTTGAGAGAGAGACAGAGTGAGACACAGCACGAGCAGGGGAGGGGCAGAGAGAGAGGGAGGCACAGAATCCGAAGCAGGCTCCAGGCTCTGAACTGTCAGCACAGAGCCCGAAGTGGGGCCCAAACCCAGGGACTGCGAGATCATGACCCGAACCGAAGTCGGACCCTCAACCAACTGAGCCACCCAGGTGCCCCAAGACTGTTCTAGTTTTAAAAATGAAAGTCCCTTGCCTTGGGAATCTCTCATTTTTGGGCAAACTGATATGGGTGCTCACCCTAATACACATACAATCTAGAGATCTGGATTACTGTTCATTTCAAGGAATACTGTTAACTTAAAACGGCAGTACAACATTGAGAAAAGTCAGAAAGCTCTAGGTTATAACTCTTGCATTCACACCTGCATAACGGAGGAAAATGAATGTAAACAAAAGTTCTCTCATCTGTACAGCCCAAGGATAACTATATTGCAACACTGTTGTAAAAGCAATCTAAGAACACATGTGAAAGCACCCGGCACATTATACATTCCCAACAAACTTTAGGGATTTTCTTCCTATGTATTTAAAGTAAATAATTTCAGGAGAAAATACTGGTTACCATTTAATCATTTTCCTTACATATAGTAAACAGAATCCCATGCAAACTCATAAAATAAGACTGTTCTATGTAGCACTTTAAACAATGAATGAAATTTAATGCTCAAAATTGTAACTTTTTTTTTTTTACCTGAAGATTGTTGAAATCTACTGTCATAATTTCAAAGCACTCTGTCAAAGCCAAATATCCCCCAGGAACTCGACTCATCTTTTCAGTTGTATATGGTTCCACTGTCTCTTCAGTATCCACAGAAGAACAAGCTGGACTCTGAAATTTCACATTTGTTGGTAAACAGATCCCAGCAACATCCTTAGTACACACCCTGGTAAGAGGGAAAATGAGAAGTGCAAGGGAGAAAGATGGGGTGGGTTTTTTTGTTTTTTTGTTTTTAGAATTGAGTCGAGAAAAAATAAACAAAAATGACATAAAAACTTTATTGGCAAAGGTTTCTTAAACACAATACATACACAATCACTAACTATAAAGGAAAACAAATGAAAAATAGATCTACATTACAATTAAGAACTCTGTTCATTAAAAAATACTCAGCTTTAAGAAAGTAAAAAGGCACATTGAGTAGAAGCAATTTATAATACACCTATTCAACAAAGGGCTCGTATCCAAAATATATTTTTAAATTTCTACAAATAAAAGAAAAACAAAAACGGGCAAAAGACTTAGTTCACAAAAGAGCATATCTAAATGGCCAAAAAGCATACAAAAAGTTGCTCAATGTCACTAGTCACCAGGGAAATGAAGTTAACATACTACACAACCACCAGAATGGGGAAAAGGGAAATGTCAGTAACAAGTGTTGGTGAAGACACACTAGGATCTACACTAGAAGTCTAATACACTATTGGTAGGGGTTTAAAATTAGTAAGACCACTTTGGAAGACTTTTCTTAGTACCTACTCAAGCTGAACATACCCATTCTAGATTCATTCTTAATATAGGAACCTGAAGGTATGTGGCTTTTCTACTTCTGGGAATACAGCCAACAGAAATTCATGTATACAATCACAAAAAGACTGTCCAAGAATGTTTATAATTGTACTACTTCTAATAATCAAAGAACTGGATATAATGTAAATATCCATCAACAGTAAAATGGGCAAATGTCTTGGTATATTTGTACAGTGGCATACCGTACATCAATGAGAATGAACAAGCTACACACCAGTGGATATGGATACTGAAAAAAGGCCAGGCACAAAAAAAACCATTCTATATGACCCCACTTGTACAAAATTCAAAACAAGCAAAATAATCTATGATGTCAGAAGTCAGGATAGCAGCTATGGTGTCAGAAGTCAGGATAGCGGGTTTCTACCTAGGGACTTTGTGGGGTGGTGGTAAAGTTCTGAACCTTGATCTGAGCATTAGTTACACAAGTGCATCAACTTCA
The DNA here is from genome assembly GCF_027475565.1 of Acinonyx jubatus. Taxonomy (NCBI): domain Eukaryota; kingdom Metazoa; phylum Chordata; class Mammalia; order Carnivora; family Felidae; genus Acinonyx; species Acinonyx jubatus. Next base: position 77,769,292 of record NC_069382.1, on the reverse strand, counting down.
TGAAAATTCATCACACCATAAATTTATGGTTTATGCACTTGCTATAACAATGTTCTGATGTTGATAAAAGTTTACACTGAAAAGAACACTTCATGAGCATTTAGCAGCACAATTTTATGAAAAAGAAAGACTCCAGAGGAGCCCAGTGGCTCACTTGGTTAAGCATCCAACTCTTGATTTCAGCTCAGGTCAAGGTCGTGAGATTGAGCCCTGCATCAGGCTCTGAGCTGAGCATGGGGCCTGCTTGAGTTTCTCTCTCTCCCTTTCTCCTCTCCCTCTACCCCTCCCCTGCCTGCACAGGCTCACTCTTGCTCTTTCTCTCTCTCTCAAAAAAACAAAAACAAAAACAAAACTCCAATCTTCTCTCATCTCAGAGGTATTCATTTATTGGTCTATCTACCCTTACAGGGTTGAGGTTGAATTGTGTACTTCTAGAAAATATTTTATTATACTCTCAAAAGATGAATGAAACTATTAATGATTTTAATAACTCAGAAGTGCTACAGAAACAAAAAGGATATGACAACTTCCTTTTAATTTCTTATAAAATACATGAATATAAATTTATCAAAACTCATGATCACATGGTTGATGGGTCCAAGCCCTGCGTCAGGCTGTCAGGCTCTGAGCTTACAGCACAGAGCCGGATTGGATTCTCTCTCCCTCTCTCTCGCTGCTCCCCCCTGCTCGGGTGTGTGTGTGTGTGTGTGCACTCTCTCTCTCTCTCTCACTCCCTCTTTCTCTCCCTCTCTCTCTCAAAATATATAAATAAACTTAAAAAAAAAAAACCGTACCACAGGATGCCTGGGTGGCTCAATCAGTTAAGCATCTAACTCGTGATTTTGGCTCAGGTCATGATCTAACACTCATTTATTCCTGGGGGGGGGGGGGGGGTAGGGGCAGAGAGAGAGGGAAGAGAGAATCCCAAGCTGGCTTGGCATTGTCAGTGCAGAGCCCGATGTGGGGCTTGATCTCACAAACCGTGAGACCATGAGCCAAGCCGAAATCAAGACCTGGATGCTTAACCAATTGAACCACCCAAGCATCCCAATAAGAAATTGGTTTTAAAAAATCATGCAGCATATCTATTAACATGAAGAGGCTCACAAAGAAAAAGCATATATATTTATTGATATTTTTGAAACAAAATTAAATTTATACACACATACACATTTACTTACAGAGCTGACATTCAACCAGGCACACTAATTCAGCCAATCTGCTAATTAAGGCCACTGTTTGGCTGATGCTCTATGCCCTACCAACCACTAAACATTTTTACTTATCACCCCGTAACGTGCATAGAGAATAAGGAAGAATATACAATAAAGATGAACAGTAGTTATCTAATGATGAGGAGTTTAGGATAATTTTTATTTTCTTCTTTTACTCATCACTATTTCTTAAAATAATTATATGTTACGTTTACTACTATTAAGTTATAGGAAGGGGGCCTCCTTAAAAAGTCCTAATAAAATAAGGATCAGTATTTTAGCAAGATAAAATATTTTTTAATGCTCAAGAAAAAAAATAACCAAGAGGCTTCTATGACTAAAAATATTTAATACCACATTTTCACTTGTGTCATATTTGATAAGTAAATCTTAGAATTTCCAGAGCAGAAACTTCCTAAAATTTCATTCTACATAACCACAAAACATTATAATATCAATAAAGTTATTAAGAAGAGGGAAATAGGAGAAATAAATTAAGATAAATTATTTTCACACTAGAAATTTTTATTTCACTTTCATCTGAAATCAGTCTGAACTTAATATTTTTCTATATGAATCTATCACACATCAAAAAGATACTAAATTTGGGGTGCATGGGTGGCTCAGCTTGGGATTCTCTCTCTCCCTCTCTTTCTCTGCCCCTCCCCTGTTCACACACTTGCATGCTTTCTCTCTCTCTCCCTCTCTCTAAATATAAACAAACGTAAAAAAAAGGATACTAACTTGTATCAAAATTAATTTTCCACTAAAAAATCTAAAGCTGGTTTTAATTCTTTCTTTGAAAGAAAGAAAGGGGAGCTGGTGGCTCAGTGGGTTGAGTGCCTGACTCTTGATTTCAGCTCAGATCATAATCCCAGGGTCATGGGACCAAGCCCTGCATTAACCCCAACTCGACTCGTGCTCCATCCTGAGAGTGGAGCCTACTTGGAATTCTCTCTTTCTCTCTCTCCCTCTGCCCTTCCCACATTCACACACTCTCTCTCAAATTAAAAAAATAATACTTAAAAAAATTTTTAAATAAATAAAAGAAAAAGGCAAAAAGGGAATTAAGACTGGAATAAACACCATGAATTTAAAGGTCACAAAACTACAAATTCTCATCCAAATAAATATTCCCTAAATAACCTTTCAAGTACAGTCTACTCCTTAAAATTACTGTTTTCTAATATTTACTACTTAAATAATCACTTACCTATGATGTCTTCTTATTTCTGCACATTCTACTGCCATTCCATATAGAACAGCACTTGCTGGTATAACTTTCCCATACTTTTCACAATTACCATTTTCACCTCTGGTCTAAAAATATAACAATAAAAATTATATTCAGTTATATGTATGCAAAAATATGTGTGCATGATTATGAGAAAGAAAATTAATTTTTAAAAAACCTTAAAAGCAATGGGTAAGGATAAACAACTTAAGGAACTTTTTCTTTAAAAAGCTTCTTTTGGGGTGCCTGGATGATTCAGTTGGTTGAGCATCCAACTCCTGATTTTGACTCAGATCATGATCCCAGGGTCTTGGGATTCTCTTAAGACTCTCTCTCTCTCTCTCTGCCCCTCCCCCCCCACTTATGCACTCTCTCTCTAAAAAAAAGTAAGTTTCTTTTGTGGGGCACCTGGCTAGCTCAGTCAGTACAGCATGTGAATCTTGGATCTCAAGAGTTGTGAGTTCAAGCCCCATGTTGGGTGCAGAAGATTGCTTAAAAATGAAATCTTTTTAAAGAATGTAATTAAAAGTTTCTTTTGTTAACTAGACTCATGGTGATCATTTCATAATATATACAAGTTTTGATTCATTAATTCTACACCTGAAATTAATGTAATGTTATATGTCAATCACACCTAAATAAAGAAGTTTATGTATGTATATACACATACGGTATGTGTTTATATATAATGTATGTGTGTATATATATGTACACATACATTGGAATATTAGCCATAAAAGAGAACGAAATCTTGCCATTAGCAACAACATGGATGGGTCTAGAGGATATAATGCTAAGTGAAATAAGTCAGAGAAATACCGTATGATTTCACTCATATGTGGAATTTAAAAAACAAAAGAACAAAAAAAGAGACAAAAAAACACTCTTAAATACAAAATATAAACTGGTGGTTGCCAGAGGATAAATGGGGGGGGGGGGATGGGTGAAACAGGTGAAGGAGATTAAGACTACACTTATTATGATGAGTGCTGAATAATGTATAGAATTGCTGAATCATTATATTGTACACCTGAAACTAATATAACACTGTATGTATGTTAATTATATTTGAATAAAAACACAGTATTTAAAAAAATCAAAAACAATGAATGGGATCCCATGTTAACACTAACTTTATTTTTTTTAAGCTTATTTTACTTTCATTGCTATATGTATGTGTGTGTATACATTAATTTTTTTCATCAGTACAAATAGGAAAAGGAGGGTAGCTAGGAAGTCTGTATACAGCAACAAACTGCTGGGTATGACTAACAGAGAAGCCAAAATCACTAATTTTTTTTTAAATCATTATTACCTAGTTGAAAAACAACCTTCTTTTTAAACTTTAATTAGGTATTTTAAATTCAAATCATTTTCTGTAAATAGTAAATTCTTGTTAAAAGCCTTTCATTCACATAACCTATTACAAAAACCAAATCGACAATTTGTGGGCCATATTAGAGGATTTCATTGCAAAACATAAGTTGGCAATTTTAAGAGTTGGTCCTGTCCAATCAATTGGTACATAAAACATATACAAAGCCAGTTACCAATATCCCTTTTGATAATTTGCCAAACTCCAATCAGTGAGGGCTGTGAGACTGAAAGCACTTCCCTTTCTCAACCCTACTCAAGAATTCCACAATGCCGGTCCACAATGTAAGCTTAATTACCATGAATTCCTTCCTGGAGTGTTTTTGCCTGAATACCCCATTTGGGTACACAAGCATACATTATATGATTAAATGTGGTTTTTGCATGGATTTCTTTCCACCTACAAAATATACACCTTGACAGGATGTATAGTAAAACCTTGGATTGCATATAAGTTGTTCTGTGAATGTTCCACAAGATGAGCAAACATTTTTAATAAATTTTAACCTGATAAATGAGCAATGTCTTGTAACACAAGTAGTACATGACACCGAACATCACATGATCACAACTAAGCCAATGGTTCTTCTTGCTCTCTCTCTCTGCGGGATTATGGGTGATCGTCTCCCATGCTCAGGTTGTCCGTCTCAGGCCGCAGTGTTTGGCAGAAATCAGTAATTTTTCAGAACGTTGGAAGGTGTCCACAACTGGCACTAGTGTATTTTTTGTCACTTTATAAAGCACGTATGGATAGTCCTTTGCTTTTCCACACAAGAGTAAGCTTAGGAATGTTTTCCTTCATTCTAGGTCAAGATGCTTACAGATATAGACCCTTTCCTCTGTTGCCTTATTGCCAGTTACATTAAATACAGTATATGACAAGAGTTTATTGATATTGTAGTCAACATCTGTATGAGCATATACAATGGCTCCCATGCAGAAAAAGATTCCACTGAGCCAATAGATAGCAGTGATACCATTACTGACAATGAAAGGCACCCTACACAATAACGCTCCTCTCTCGTCTCCCCCACACCAGCCATGAAGGTTTTCGAAGGTAAGTGCAGGTTATTTTTCTTTATATTTTGTATTTTCTTTATTATTTTGTATTATGCTACAGTAACGTAATCATTTTTGTATGAATATTTTTGTGTTGTGGGACAACTCATCTGGGTTTCCACTATTTCTTATGGGGAAATTCACTTTGATATATAAGTGCTTTGGATTGCAAGTATGTTTCTGGAATGAATTATGCTCACAAACCAAGGTTTTACTGTATGTCATACTGCTTTGCAAATACACGAGGGGTTCGATAAATACCTACTGAAATAATGAATTCTTAATCAAATTTAAGTGTTTTCATGCTGCTTACCTTTGGCTGCAAAAGTAAATGCTCCCATGCATGAATTAAACTCTCCACAATTCCTTCTCCAAATAAACCTGCATCGACAGTTTCTGTTACAACTAGGGACACTCTATAGAATGATTTTTTAAAGATATATGTAAGTAAAATATCATGCTATTTATGTAAAGATTTCAAAGCTGAGAGAAGAAAGGAAGAGTATATTATAGAAACAGTCCATATATAAAATTTTCTAATACATTTCATTTTTTATTTTCTACCCACAAATCCTAAGGAACTTGACTCTACTGTTCCTCAGGCTCCTCTGTTCTCCACTGACACCTTCTGGGGGTGGAGAGATGCACAACCTTCCCTTGACCCTGCTACCTCCTCAGGCTCTTCTTTCATTCCTTAAATCCTTAAGAGTGCTTCATAGCCAGTCCCCTCCTTGATGTCAACACTCCATAAAAATATTGTCATAAATAATTCCCTTACTTATCAAGATGATTCTTTCTCAGGTCTCATTTTCCTTAATCTACAAACATGTAATGTATATGAGAAGGCCTCCCTCTCAAAATCCTTCTCTTCCTTCATTACTCATGTTTACCTCTTATATATTCATAGGTCTCTTGTTGCTTCTTTTGCTTCACCTACTACCTGCGAGTTATCACAGAAGAGCCACAGAGCTCTGATCTTTTGACTGTTCTTTCTTTCTAGAAAATTTCACTCAAAGACATACCAAAATAGTTTCTCTCTTCTCTGAACTTCTTTAGCACTTATTCCCAGTATCATTTATTTATATAGCTAGAAGATAAAGAAAAACTTCATGAATATTCCTTATCTTCCTCTTTTGATTGTGGGCACCTTGAGGACTGAAATAACTTTGGTATCCTCTACAGGGCCTAAAGCCAATATTATACAAGTCCACAAAATTTTCAATATTTAAAGGCTGCAAACATATAGAATGTTGAAGGTATCCCAATCATCTAGTCCAACATCTTGATGTCTCTAGGTTTGCTCAGGGCCAAAATAAATTATAACAGAGTCAGTATTAGAATCCATATCTCCTAATTCAAAGCTGTAGGTCCTTCTACCACACTATCTATGAGAGAAATGAAGGTTAAATTAAAGTAACTGATTCATACCATGGACTGAATTATGGACCACCAAAATTCATATGCTGAAGCCCTAACCCCCAATGTGACTACATTTAAGGATAGGGTCTTTAGGAGGTAATTAAGGTTAAATGAGGTCATAAGGGTGGGGCCCTAATGTGACAGGGCTGGTTTTCTTATAAAAGCGGAAGAGACACAGGCACTCTCTGTGTCTCTTCACATGCACAGAAGGAAAGGAAAGGAATACAGCTGTCTGCAAGCTAGGAAGGGAGCTCTCACCAGAAATCAAATTTGCCAGCACCCTTCATCACAGACTTCTAGCCTCCAGAACTGTGAGAAAATAAAAGTCTGTTGTTTAAGCCACTTAGTCTCTGGTATCTTGTTAGGGCAACAAGCAGACTAAGATAATTCAGGAGACTGCTGATTTCTGCCACAACAATCTAGTAAGACTTCTTTCATGCAAACAAATGTAGAGCCCATTAAAAAGTGAATTATGTATACAAAAATACTATTATACATATCGAAGAAGACTTTTAAAAATCATAGTCCAAATGACAACAGATGATAAAAAAGTCATCTTTCAATATAAGCTGAACTTAAGATAAGAAGACAGACCACCCAAGAGAGGTAGTAAAGCAAGTGCTACATAAAGAAAGCTCTGTCTCTAAAATAGTGTTGGACCAGATGATATATAAATCCATTCTAGCTCTAAAATGCCATCAGCCTTGTGATATAGATCAAAGCAAGATGACATACTAAAAAGCCAAGACTTATGAGACAATATTCAAAGCATCTGAAGAACCCAGGCCAAAATACATGGACAGCTGACACTTCCAAAGCTTTCATTTTAGCCAAGGATAACACAAAATTTGATAAGTCTATCAAGCTTGATCTACTCACGTATTATTTTTAACTATAACTTTTAAATAGTTATTGACCATACAGGAAGTATTATCCATTTTCACAAATAGAATATTGAAATTAACAAAAGTAAGGTAACTTGCTAAAGGTCAAGTTTATCTGTTAAATCGCTTGGCGCAAAATTTTTTCAAGATCTTTAAATATTTTTTATCAAGAATATGACATTATGAAAATTTATCTTATGCTAAATGATCCTATATCGCTATCTTTACAATATAAGGGTTTTAGCATTTTTATTTGGGCTAGAAGCTATAAATGTGAATATCTTAATTTTTTTAAATAAAATAGTGGATTATAAAAACTAAAATGATATATATTATATAGTACCTTTCAGGAATGTGTTTTGGAATCTCTATGTCAAGTGACTTCATATGTAAGAGTTTGATTCCTGTTTCCATCTTGTTTGCTGCTACTACATCACAGGCAAGTTCATACATGGTCTTGGATAACTCACAAGCATATACTGAGTGTGCTCCAGCTTTTTTAGCAAACATGCTGCAAGGAAAAAGGTGCCCCATCAAGAAAAAATAATCCACTATGGTTTTTCAAATTTAATGGAATTATAATGTTAAACATGGGGTTTTTCTTTTATTCTGTAATACAACCATTATTCATTCCACATTAAAAAATGACCCAGGGGTGCCTGGGTGGCTCAGTTGATTGAACATCTGACTTTGACTCAGGTCATGATCTCACAGTCTATGGGTTAGAGCCCCACATCGGGTTCTGTGCTGACAGCTCAGAGCCTGGAGCTGCTTTGGATTCTGTGTCTCCCTCTCTCTCTGGCCCTTCCTTGCTTACACTCTGTCTCTCTGTCTCTCAAAAATAAATAAACATTAAAAAAACAAAATGAACCAATATTCTTATTAAGAAACAAATCATACAGGGGCACCTGACTGGCTCAGTCAATGGAGCACGTGACCATTGATCTCGGGGTTGTAAATTTAAGTTCCACCTTGGGTGGAGAGATTACTTGAAAATAAAATCTTTAAAAAAACAAAATAGAAACAAACTATACAATAAATCATGACATTTATGTTTTTAAGAAGATACAACTGGCATGAAAAATATCGATAGGTTTTAACTTAGAGAACTAGATTCAACCAAAATATTAATGAAAAAAGTACTCTAAAAAGGCATTCAAAATTTCAATCATAACCTCAAATTCTCCTTAGTAGTTATGTCCAGTTCTTGATAAATTAAAGTTACAGTAAAAAATACAATAATAGTAGTTGCATGAATAATCATAAGATTATTAGAAATAAAGTAAACTCTGTTTCAATTCCACTGTTGAATTTTCCATATTTGGCAAAAGCTTTAATTTACCTTGGTGTATATGTGTATATAATTAAAGCACAATTACGACAAACCTTAGTATTCCAGTTCCTGCTCCAATGTCCAAAACACTCTTGGACCCCAAACAAACTGCATCCTGGATTGCTGCATTATAAATTGTATTCCGTTTGGTGTCATTAAGCATGATAAAGTGCCAGCGTTCCACCAACCAGTTTGCAACACGATAAAAATTCTCCTTTGCATCATTGAAATCTGGGTTTAGTTTCACTGCTTTATGAAAATACCCAGCTGCTTCATCTCTAAAGCCCATTCTATAGTAAAAAATGACAGAGAAAATATTCAATTATTATGATAGCAATTACTGTGCCTTTATCCATGGCACTCATCTGGCCTAAGAATCCCTCTCCAGTACCCCAAATCCTACTCAACCCAAGCACCATCTCCTTTTGTAAGGACTGCAATCCTTGATCACTTCTTTCCTCTCTGAACCCTTATTGTATTTATGCATTCTAGGAGACAGACTATAAATTACTATTGTAACTAAAGTATAGTAGAAGCTCTCATAGTCCTCTTCAATTTAACCAACCCACTAAAACACGATTGCTTTCTAAAAACCATTCCCTGTGTAAAACATATCAATGCCTATAGCTAGTAGGCTCCTCGCTGGTGTGCCTGCATACCTTTTCTCTCAGCAACTGAATGAATTATCAAGAGTCGGTTGTGTTTGTGGGGTACCTGGGTGGCTCAGGTTAAGTGTCTGACTTCGGCTCAGGTCATGATCTTGCACTCCGTCAGTTCTAGCCCCACGTTGGGCTCTGTGCTGATAGCTCAGAGCCTGGGGGTTGCTTCAGATTCTGTGTCTCCCTCTCTCTCTATCCCTCCCCGCTCCCTTGCGCTCGCGCGCTCTCTCTCTCTCTCTCAAAAGCAAATAAACATTAAAAAACAATTTAAAATAAAAGAGTCGGTTGTATTTGCTGTCAGACCAGTTTACACCAGTTGTATTTGTTATTATAATTACATATTTTAATTAAATATTACAGAAACTAAATAAATTATGACTGCAAAAAGAGAGCCACTGTTTCTGAGGACACTTAGTAAATGCTTTGTAAAACATCAGAGGCAAATCACCCAAAAAACTGCTACTGAAGTTTATGTAAGCAAATCAACAATAAAAAGGGAGAAAACTTTCAAACTATCTAGAAAAGTGCTTCTTAAACATTCTGTGGTGAGGAACTCATCTCCCCTTTTCTAAATATCTAATATTTGTAGACCAATACAGTCTCACTGCACGTAATTAGTATGCAACTCACACATCAGATTTCACCCAAACTGGTCCATATTATTTTCAAGAAGTGAGTTTCATGATCACATGCTTGGGATTACAGCAATGTCAAACTGCTATATACATTTCTAAACACTTCCTCTCAATTTCTATACTTATCCATCACTAACTGATAATTTGTGGACCAGCACAAGTGGGTAGTCCACAAGCTGAAGAGAACTGAGCTAGTAAAACCCTTTTACACTCATACTTCTTCAGAAGAACCTTTAAGCATTCTGTCAATTTTAAAGAAACCAAATCAGATTATTAATCCTATGTATGATTTACATAAAAAAAGACATTCTGGAATTTCAAACAGGAAACTACATGGGCAATGGCCCTATGTCAAATGATACGCACTCATGTTTTAGGTTAAAATAAAAACGTTTAAGATTAGTATCTGCTAGACAGAGCTATCTTAATCTGCAACTGACATTGCACACAGTACAATACAAAATACATTGTATGTAATCACTGCTTGGTGAGAGACAAAACTAGCAATGGATATTTAAAATTTTTAAATATCAACAATCTATTGAATCAATGCCACACCTGCCCCTAATAATTTCTTGGGGTTTATGCTTCCCTGAAGTTTGATTCTTAATATATCATTGTTTTCTTAAACTGTAACGATAATCTGAAAAATGTATGGTACACTCAAAATATATCTCATACTGATAAACTCAACAATGTGTCAGTATCAACAAACTATGAAACCACCTCTTTTCTTTTAACTAGAAAAAAAAATTACCTTCCCAATTAGGAACTTAAATGTTTTGTTTAAATCTGATGCTGCTGGACTAACATAAGGTTGTAAAGTTGAGACATTCCAGACACAAATTTCATTTAATAAACAAAAGGAATAAAGGAAAGGAAGCTATCATTTACTCTGGAAATCTTTTTCTCCCAGAGCAGTGATTCTTTCAGTGGGAAGTGAGTGATCCACTCTTTGATGAGGAAAGTAGGACAAAAGCTAAGAGCTACTGTTGTAGAGAACAAAGATAAACTATATAGCAAAAGCCGCATTCACACTATCACAACTGATGAAATCTCAATGTCTAAATTAGAAATTTTGCATAATTATATCTCCCAAAAGCAAACAAGCACGATTTTGGTTTTTTTTGGTTTTTTTGTCTCACGAATTGGTAACTGCTCAGACTAATATCCTGCAACAACAGGTCACCAAGTTAAAATCTGTCAAAAGTGTGTAGAGCTCCAATTTTCTGTTAAATTGAGTTTATCCTTAAAGATAAGTTCTAGGATGTTATGATAATAACATGTGCATTACCTGGAAATAAATTGAATCCCATAAAGTAACTCCTCTTTCATGGACTGAAGAACTAAAAAAACTTTGAAATTAATGGGGCACCTGGGTGGTTCAGTCGGTTAAGCAACTGACTCCTGGTTTCAGCTCAGGTCATGATCTCACCGTTTATGAGTTCAAGCCCCACCTCAAGCCCTGTGCTGACAGCACAGAGCCTGCTTGGGATTCTCTCTCTCCCTCTGTCTCTGTCCATCCCCCTCCTGACTCTCTCTCTCAAAATAAATTTTAAAAAAATAATAAACTTAAAAAAATCTTTTAAACTAAATTTCATTTAAAGGAAAATTAGTGGGGCGCCTGGGTGGCGCAGTCGGTTAAGCATCCGACTTCAGCCAGGTCACGATCTCGCGGTCCGTGAGTTCGAGCCCCGCGTCAGGCTCTGGGCTGATGGCTCGGTGCCTGGAGTCTGTTTCCGATTCTGTGTCTCCCTCTCTCTCTGCCCCTCCCCTGTTCATGCTCTGTCTCTCTCTGTCCCAAAAATAAAAATGAAAAACGTTGAAAAAAAAAATTAAAAAAAAAAAAAAAGGAAAATTAGTTGGGGCACCTGGGTGACTGAGTGTCCGACTTCGGCTCAGGTCATGATCTCACAGTTCATGAGTTTGAGCCCTGCGTCAGGCTCTGTGCTGACCGCTCAGAGCCTGGAACCTGCTTCAGATTCTGTGTCTCCCACTCTCTGCCCCTTCCCTGCTCATGCTTTGTCTCTCTCTGTCCTTCAAAAATGAATAAATGTTAAAAAAAAAAAATTAAAGGAAAAGTAGTTGCTAATTAATACAGATGGGAGTCTATGTAACAGGATCAGATTAGCTGTTAGTGTGAACAAACAAGCGTCAGTTGACAATCTGCCTTATTTTCCCGGTTATTATCATACTCTACAATTAGAAACTGTCAAATATTTATCTCTTAAAGGAGTACTCATTTCACTTCCCAGGCCATGTTGATTAAGGCTATTAAACCATATAGCAGCTACCTCTCTGAGACTAACACACTTTGATAAAGGCATTTCTTATGTATAACTTTTCATTGACTAAAACTTAACATGACAAGATGAACAAAGCAGTAATACTAGAGGAAACTGCTGGAACATGTAAAATTATCTTACTATATACAGTAGGACATTACCATGGCATTTCCTAAATAAGAACTCTTTTACTTTGTACAAAGAAGTGACACCAGATTTATTAAAACAAATCCAATACAAAAATTTTGCGTTTTCATCAGTTTTCCTAATTACACAGTTTCTATGAAGAACAGGCAGAAATTCCAATGGCAAGTTTTCAGCAAGATCCAGAAAACAGAATTACAAGTTCCTTGGCAAGGCATCAGAGTGACTTCACTGCCACCCTGCAACCCATGGCTGTGTCCTCTCCAACAAGGTCTGAATCTTGGCCAGGTGGAGGGAAATCTTCCTTGAATATTATATCCTAGCCCTAGGGGCAGTGGCTGTGTAGTATATGATTAATGTTAAAACTGTTCTGTTAGTAAGTCGGACAGAGAAAGACAGATATCACATGTTTTCAGTCATATGTGGAATTTGAGAAATTTAACAGAAGACCATGGGGGAAGGAAAGGGGAAAAAACAGTTTCAAACAAAAAGGGAGAAAAACCCTAAGAGACTCCTAAATACAGAGAACAAACTGAGGATTGATGGGGCGGGGGTGGGGGGAAGGAGGCAATGGGTGATGGGCACTGAGGAGGGCACCTGTTGGGATGAGCACTGGGTGTTGTATGTAAGCGATGAATCATGGGAATCTAATTCTGAAACCAAGAGCACACTGTATACACTGTATGTTAGCTAACTTGACAATAAATTATATTTAAAATAAGAGAAATGTTGATTGCAGATCAATTGCCTTTATATGCTGGAATAAAAACACTTTCATCGACTGAGAAGAATACATCAGAATATTCAATCTGGATCACTTTCGATAATCATACGTTCCCGAGCATCTTGACTTTTTTCTGTATAATGTTTATTACTTTTCCTTATCTGTGTCATTTCTTATGGGTACATTCACAATTGTTTTCTTATATGAAACAAAAGTTGGTGTAATAAAAAAATGCTCTGTTATTACATGTTATATTTGTGATTCTTATATTCTTCTGAGTTCTCTTTATTTTTTACCAGCCAATCCTCCATTACTCTGATCCCCTGTCACAGTTAATAATTCTTTATATTAAACTTTCCCTTTCAAATTACTGTGTGATTTATCTCTGATCAAGACTGATACAGAATAATTCTTAACAAATAACACTGAAATCACTACAAACCTGAAGAGGTGTTCCCCCATACTATTGCAAATCACTTCATCATCAGGAAACAGTTCCAAAGCCTGCTCATAACAACCAAGTAAGTCTTGTGTTCGATTGAGAGCATCAAGCTCTTCAGCCCATCTGAACAGCGTATACTGAAAAGTTTCCTGTGTAAAAGAGAAAACAGTAATTTAGTCAATAATATAAATGATGGAAGAATATACAACACTGGTTGATGATTCCACAGAGAATGGAACGTAATTACTATTGACTGATCACTTCAAATTTTGTTTAGCTTTAGTACACAGTTTGCTAAATAAACAAATGCATAAATGAATTTTACCACTTATGTGGCAATAACATGCAGAATTAGACAATCTGAGCACTTTAAACTCTCTCCATTCTTAGCTATCATATCAGATTCTCCACCTACCTCTCTTTTGTGGGCTTCTATGTTTTAGAAGTTGTTTTTGCCTTCTTCTCTTTGTTCATCCATCTCTATCACCTGTTCTACATCTACATCTCCAATCAAGACCCTCTCTTCTGAATCTCAGACACATAGACACAACTTCCTATTAGTCATCTCAACAAGGGACTGCACCCTCAGCCACCTCAATTCAGCACAACTCAAATATTTCCTGAGCAATCAGTATGCAAAGAACTGGGGCTAAAATACAGCAATGAACAACATAAATCCTATTCCTATCCTCACAGAAGCCCTGTAGAAAGACATTTAACATACAGTTCTTTAAAAATTAAAGAACTAGAAATTAGAGAAACTAGAAATTAGAGAACCTAAAAATAGGTTCTCTAAACTGAACCCATTATATTCCGCTCACACAGGATATAAGGTTAAGGTACTACCAAACCTCAAATGACTAAGTCATCTTATAATGCTACCTTAACTTCCAATACAATTAGTTTCAAACCCAGTCAATTCTGTCTCAACATCTTTAACTATGTCACCTCCTCTCCAACCCACTGTTACAACAGTCTGGCCCTTATAATACTTTCTGGACTACAGTAACAGCATTCCCTCTGTCACCCTAGCTCCAATGTCACTTCTCTCCAGCCATTCTCCATAGTACAACACAGTGGAAAAAAGGGAAGGCTTTAGTCATTCCAGTTTTATCATGAACACAGTTTACATCATCTTCAGAGATTTATACAGAAGAGTTGAGACTTATAACTGAATCTTGATGGAGTTTACTAAAGAGAAAAGGATATGGAGGAAGACCTAAAGTATCAGGAGAAAAAAGTACGGATGATATGAAATGGATAAGAGAATTTATAACTTGGTGTGACTGAAGTGTGGGCATAGGGAGTAGAGTGAGTAGTAGGAAATAAGACTAAAGAAATGGCTCTTTCACAAACGCCCACATGAAGGAATATGGACTTTGTTCTACAGGAAACAGAACTAGTTTCTGAACCCTACTGAACACGAGGCATTCAAATACAGGCTTTAGATATACTTTTAATACACATTAAATATCTATTTAAAAAGATACTGTCACTGTTTTAGAAAGGAGGAACCTTAGGAACAAAGAATTAAAGAAACAGCACTTGGGTTGATCAATCATTATTCTACTGCTGCCTACCTATGAGAACAAACTGTACCTCAACATAGCACTTTCTCCTCCTTAGGACCAGCTGCTCCTGAAATTTACACTAAGTTTATGTTAACTACAACCATCTAGAGGTTACTGACATCTAGTGGATAGATATCAACAATGCGGGTAAACATTCTACAATGGCGCAGGACAGCCCTCCACAACAAAGAATCATTCCATCCAAAAAGTCAACAGCGCTGAGGTTGAGAAACGCTAGGTGAAAAAAAGCAAAGTAGCTTGAGGCTGAAAACGGAATACAAAATTTAGTTAAATAATTTTTATAAATTTAGACTCTAAAATAACTTGGAAAAACTTATCTATTACATATAGAACGATCACAATCCAGTAACTGAAGCTTAAATAATGCATCATCAATCAAATGACTACTTTATAGTAGCTTATTCCCAACTTTATTCAATTACAGATACCCACGACATTCCTTCTGCATACAAGTGCAAAGGTGCTGAGGCAGGGGCATGCTAGAATTAGATATAGGAGGAGGAGATCACCCTCGGCCTCATTTGCAATATGGCCTTTAGAATTCTGAGTAAGGTGGAAGTTTTGAAACAGATAAGTGGCATCGTCTGACTTGTTATGAAATGCTCACCCAGGCTGTGTTGAGACAGGTTGCCGGAGGAAGCCTAGTTATGAGCCTACACCAACAGCCGACAGATGACTGAGGCTTGAACAGGGGTAGTAAAGGAGAAGGTGGTGAGAAATGGTTAAGATTTTGGATACATTTCAAATATGGAGCCGAGAGGATTTTTTTGATGGGCTGGCTGTGGGTGTGAACAAAAGACATGTCAAGGATGAATAGTAAATATTAACAGCAACCACCAGCCATTAACCTTAGCCACCCCTCCCAATGGAAAAACACAGGATCTGCCAGCAAGTGAAAGAAGGGACATCCTCACCTTCACGTCGTCTTTCAGCTCCGGCGCCAGGCTGAGTACGAGGAGGTAGTGGGCATAGGCGGTGCCAAAGTCCTGGGCGCTCAGGCAGTGCTCTGCGCTCTGCAAGGACCGCGACACCAGCCGGTCGCGCCCGACTGCCCCGGCGCCACTCCGGGCACCCCGGCGGGGCCTGGGCCGAGAGTTCGGCATGACAGAGTCACCGCCCTGAAACCTAAGCTTGTATAACCAAAGTGAAGATGTTTTACTAAACGGAACGAGAAAACGGTCCTGTTGGCTACACTTCCAAATGACTTAAACAGAGAGCGAAAACCGGTAACGTAAAGTTATGCCTGGGCCCGGGGTGTGCGCGCCCACCTTAGCCAGGCAAAAGCCCCGCCTCCTCCCTGCCAGGCGGGGTCTGCGAGTCAACCCGGCAAACTGCAGACACCAGCCCACGGCGCACGCCCAGCGAGCGTCAGTGCGCTTGACGTGTGCACGCCGCGGTCCGTCCCCCTCCCCGTGGAAAGGGAGGCGCGAGGTGGACGGGGCGCCTGCGCGGAGAGCAGCGCTTTTAACGGTCTTGAGGTTCTTGCCTTCCTCTCCCTCGCCTCGCTTCCCCTTGCGCCGAAACCGGCGTTTTCTGTCCCTTTTTCCTGGCCGTCAGAAGTGTGTGTGTATGTGTAGTGTGTGTGTGTGTGTGTGTGTGTGTGTGTGTGTGTGTGTGTGACTTCGACTGCAAGACCCGACTCTGCAGATGCAGTCAGCGCGAAGCTGCACGCGACCGTGAGGGACATGGATGGCTGTGAGGAGGTCAGGCGTTTGTGGTGATGTTTAAGATCTTTGGATCGGGATGCCTCAGATATCAAAATGGCGAGACTGAAAAGAGCCCAAAGTTAACAAACGCACCCTAGATGTAGTGGAGCAAATGCTTTCACAGGCGTTATTTAAAATCATCCTCACAAACCCCCATGAGGTGGGCTTCTAAATCACAATCTTAAAGGCGGCAAAGGCGACATTCTGAGAAGTTACTTGCCCAGTATCACAAAACTGGGTAGTGGGAAAGGCGTGACTCAAACCCAAGCTCTCTGTTATTTTAAAACGAGTTTAGGATTTATTTCACTGTTCGATGGGTCACCACTGTATACTGGCTATATTAATAACATAGGAAAAAATGTTCTACCTTCAAGTGTGGCCCCTAAGGGATGGATTCAAAACTTTAAAAGGGGGGGGGCGCGTGGAAATTACAGCTGAAAGAAGTCATTTTTGTCCTCATTTTCAAACATCTCAGTAGTGAACATTTTACTTAACAAAAAATAAGACCATTTGCATATCTAATTTTGGGGGGCTCCTACCATTTTCTGCCTTCTCTATTGATCTGATTATTTGAACCACTCTTCCTCTGAGCACTTACCACTGTAAACCCTAATCAGTTCTTCAAAGTTCAGGTTACTAGATTATAATCTCCTCCTGCAGTCAGAAAGTTCCTCAAAGGCAGTAACTGTTCTTAACCATTTTTGTAAGCTTTACCTCTAGCAGAGTCTAGTTCAGAGTAACGACTCAAAAAAATTTTTTTAATGTTAATGGAAAGTACATTCCACTCCCAGGTTTCACTTGTAGATTTTCCCCATCGTTCACATCCTTTTTTCTTTCCCCTTCTGAATTGCCACTTTTTGTACTAAGCAATTTAAGATTTAACTATATGATTTTTCCCTAACAAGCCTGAAATGCTAGTCCCAATAGGATGTAGTAGAACATGCAAAGGCCACTGAACAATACAAAACAAAAAAGTACATTCTAGTGCAAACTTGGTCCTTTTCTGCCCCTCCAATAACCTTTCCTTAAGAAGCATTATTTGTAAAAAGGCCTAACAAAGCTACATTTCCTACTTTGGACATAAGATTGATATAACCATCAAATGAGATAATGAGATGTGTAAAAGCATTTTATATATAAGATATATTTAGTGCTAGGCATTGTTTACTTTTAGAGTTATTTAAAACTTATCTGGATTATTTTTTATTTTTCTGTTTATCTTTGAAAGAGAGAGTGGGAGCGGGAGAGGGACCGAGAGAGGGAAACACAGAATCCGAAGCAGGCTCCAGGCTCCAAGCTGTCAGCACAGAGCCCGACACGGGGCTCGAACCCATGAAACACGAGATCATGACGTGAGCTGAAGTCGGACACTTAATCGACTGAGCCACCCAGGTGCCCCAAAATTTATCTGGATTATTAAAATGAAAATTATGTCACAAACACCTTTAAGCACTTGATTGGAAATGGTGCAACTCATATCATTTAAGAGTCTAATGTAATTGGCTGGAATCTCCCTTCAGAAACCAAAGGGAAACCTCCCAAGCTTTCTCTGCAGAGATTTGGGTCAATGGGGAATCACTTAGAGTTCATCATTCTAATAATCTCTGTGAGTCCACCATTCAGCTGAATTAGTTTACTTAACAGGTTATCTGTGGTTCAGGACATGCTTTCCTATTCCACGGGGACAAGGTTTCTTTTGTCTTATTTTACTTGTTTTGTTTTTTTGGTCTGTTGGTTTATTGAGATAACCTGCATATCTCAAACATCTAGACCACATGAAGCTTAAGGTGGACAAATGTTACCAATATAGGCTAAGAAATGAAGGGGCTTGGCAGGAAGTGAAGAGAAGGCAGAGAAAAAATGAAAGGAGCCAACTTCTATTGCATCATCACCTACAGTATCAACCTGTGGTCAGTGACCACTGCTAAAAAAGTACAAGGGATGCTACCTGCTGTTTGTAAAATACTTCAGGTACCTTTGTGAGCTACTAAGATTTACTGAGTTCTGATGTGATTTATCTACACGGAGAAATCAGAAGTTATTTGCATTTCTTTGTAGTTTATACCTTAGACACTATATAGGGTAAGCCATTTGAAAAAAATGAACTCACAAGACTAACATGGAAGAAAAATGGAATAAAATATATTTTACTATTTTCTTTTATTACCTCATTCCTAATTAAGACTTAGAATTAGATTTTTCATATTTATTGAAGATTAATTGTATTTATAGTAATTCTTTAAGTCCTTTTGAAAAGGCATTATATTCCATTACAAAAAACTCAAAAGTATGTTGCAAAACAATCCTAGAATGTAGATTTTACTTCTTGATCCTTAAGTTTTTCTTTAAAAATATTGAAGGTATCAGGGCACCTGGGTGGCTCAGTCGGTTGAGCATCTGACTTCGGCTCAGGTCAAGATCTCGCGGTCTGTGAGTTCGAGCCTGGTGTAGGGTTCTGTGCTGACAGCTCAGAGCCAGGAGCCTGCTTTGGATTCTGTGTCTCCCACTCTCTCTGCCCTTTTTCCGCTCATGCTCTCTCTCTCTCTCTGTGTCAAAAATAAACGTTAAAAAAATATATTGAAGGTATTGCTCCATTGTTCACAATACCCTTCCTCTCACTCCCATCTCACAACCAAAACTAATCTTTAGAATTAGAGAGTCTATTTGATTCCTCCATTTATGTGTTCTAGTTCACCCTTTTTAGGGTTCCAAGAAAAACCCACTGATTAGAAAACTACTGCTGACTCAGAGGCAGGTTTAATTGTGTTTGTTTTTGACCACGTTCTGGGCAGCTTGTCAACAAACCACACATGCCAAACAAGGAAGCAAAACCAACTGAAAGTCTCTCAGTCAACTTTCCAATTTGCAAAAGTTGAAAGTTAATGGGGAAAAAAAGGCTCACAGGAAGTTCATTAAGAAGAGATAAACAGCTTGCCAGGCACAAGTATCTCATGTTTATACTTTCTTTGGAGATTCATATCTTTTTGTGTGATTTAGTTTGTTTTACAATTTTGTAGTTTGGAGCCTTGTTCTGAACTCGCTGTGCATTTTAGAATCATCTGAGGAGCTTTTAAACAATAACAGTGTCTAGGCCTTATACCTAAAGATACTGATTTAATTGGCCTGGTGGGGTCTGGGCATGAATTCTTTTAAAAAGTTCTCTGAGGTTGATGGGGGGTGGGAGGGAGGAGAGGGTGGGTGATGGGTATTGAGGAAGGCACCTTTTGGGATGAGCACTGGGTGTTGTATGGAAACCAATTTGACAATAAATTTCATATAAAAAAATAAACAAAATAAAAATAAAAATAAATAAATAAATAAAAATAAAAAGTTCTCTGAGTGAGTCTAAAATATGTGGTAGGGGTGGGGGGGTATGGTGCAAGCTTCTATTATATCTGATATACTTAAAGTATTTAAGGTATGCAGTATAAAGGCAATGTAGGGAGTAGAACAATTATTTCTGGCTTCACAAGAATTGTGAAGATTCTCTATTCTTCTGAATGAAGTGATTGCTATATGATAAAGAATAGAATCCTATTGAATTACTTGTTGGAGAAAAAAAATATATAATTGGATCAACAGCGCACTACCAGCCATGGACCACTGAAATTTACATTGATACATTCTCATTGCTAAATATTCCCAGTTTCTTCAATCTTTTTTACTTTACTACAGTTAGGATTTTATAATAGCCCCCTTCTTATGCCCTGTGTGCAAAATACAAAAAACAATGGTGTATTTTGTCAAATGCTTTGTCTTTATCTATTGAGAGGATCATGTAGTTCTTGTCCTTTCTTTTATTAATGTGATGCATCACATTGATTGTTTTGTGGATATCGAACCAGCCCTGCATCCCAGGTATAAATCCCACTTGGTCGTGGTGAATAATTCTTGTATTGTTGGATCCATTGACTAGTATCTTGTTGAGGATTTTTACATCCATGTTCATCAGGGAAATTGGTCTGTAGTTCTCCTTTTTAGTGGGGTCTTTGGTTTTGGAATTAAGGTAATGCTGGCTTCATAGAAAGATTTTGGAAGTTTCCTTCCATTTCTATTTTTTGAAACAGATTCAAAAGAATAGGTGTTAAGTCTTCTTTAATTTTTTTTTTAACGTTTATTTATTTTTGAGACAGAAGGAGACAGAGCATGAATGGGGGAGGGTCAGAGAGAGAGGGAGACACAGAATCCGAAACAGGCTCTAGGCTCTGAGCAGTCAGCACAGAGCCCGACGCGGGGCTCGAACTCACGGACCGCGAGATCATGACCTGAGCCGAAGTCGGACGCTTAACCGACTGAGCCATCCAGGCACCCCTTTTTTTTTAAATTTTTTTTTTAACGTTTATTTATTTTTGAGACAGAGAGTAGTCTTCTTTAAATGTTTGGTAGAATTCCCTTGGAAAGCCATTTAGCCCTGGACTCTTGTTTTTTGGGAGATTTTTTATTACTAACTCAATTTCTTTGCTGGTTATGGGTCTGCTCAAATTTTCTATTTCTTCTTGTTTCAGTTTTGGTAGTTTATATGTTTCTAGGAATTTGTCCATTTCTTCCAGATTGCCCAATTTATTGCAGTATAATTGCTCATAATATTCTCTTATTATTGTTTGTATTTCTGTGGTGTTGGTTGTGATCTCTCCTCGTTCATTCTTGATTTTATTTATTTTGGTCCTTTCCTTTTACTTTTTGGTCAAACTGGCTAGGGGGTTATCAATTTTATTAATTCTTTCAAAGAACCAGCTTCAGGTTTCATTGATCTGTTCTGTTGTTTTTAATTTTGATAGCGTTGATTTCTGCTCTAATCTTTATTATTTCCTGTCTTCTGGTTTTGGGTTTTATTTGCTGTTCTTTTTCCAGCTCTTTAAAGTGTAAGTTTAGGTTGTATATCTGAGACCTTTCTTCCTTCTTTAGGAAGGCCTGGATTGCTCTATACTTCCCTCTTATGATTGCCTTTGCTGCATCCCAGAGGTTTGGGGCTGTGGTGTTATCATTTTCATTGGCTTCCATGTACTTTTTAATTTCCTCTTTAATTCCTTGGTTAGGCCATTCATTCTTTAGTAGGATGTTCTTTAGTTTCTAAGTATTTGTTGTCTTTCCAATTTTTTTCTTGTGGTTGAGTTTCGTAGCGTTGTGGTCTGAAAATATGCACAGTATGATGCCAATCTTTTTGTACTTGTTGAGGGCTGATTTGTGTCCCAGTATGTGATCTATTCTGGAGAATGTTCCATGTGCACCCAAGGAGAATGTGTATTCTGCTGCTTTAGGATGAGATGTTCTGAATATATCTGTTAGATTCATCTGGTCCAGTGTGTCATTCAAAGCCATTGTTTCCTTGTTGATTTTTGGTTTAGATGATCTATCTATTGCTGTAAGTGGGGTGTTGAAGCCCCCTACTATCATGGTATTATTATCAATGAGTTCCTGTATGTTTGTGACTAATTGGTTTATATATTTGGGTTCTCCACATTTGGGGCATAGATGTTTAAAATTGTTAGGTCTTCTTGGTGGATAGACCCCTTAATTATGATATAATGCCCTTCTTCATCACTTGTTACAGTCTTTATTTTAAAATCTAGACTGTCTGATATAAGTATGGCTAGTCTGGCTTTCTTTTGGCAACCATTAGCATGATAGATGGTTCTCCATCCCCTTACTTTCAATCTGAAGGTGTCTTTAAGTCTAAAGAGGGTCTCTTGTAAACAGCATATAGATGGATCTTGTTTTCTCATCCATCCTGTTACTCTATGTATTTTGATTGGAGCATTTAGTCCATTGACATTTAGAGTGAGTACTGAAAGATACAAATTTATTGCCATTGTGTTGCCTGCAGAGTTGGAGTCTCTGGTGGTGTTCTCCAGTCCTTTCTAGTCTTTGTTGCTTTGTTACTTTTTTGTTTTGTTTCATCTTTTCTCCCCTCAGAGAGTCCCCCTTAAAATTTCTGGCAGCGCTGGTTTAGTGGTCACAAACTCCTTTAGTTTTTGTTTGGGAAACTTTTCATCTCTCTTTCTATTTTCAATGACAGCCTTGCTGGATAAAGAATTCTTGGCTGCATATTTTTTCTGAATCAGCAAGTTGAATACATCCTGCTACTCCTTTTTGGCCTGCCAAGTTTCTGTGGATAGGTCTGTTGCAAACCTGATCTGTCTTCCCTTGTAGGTTAAGGACTTTTTTTTCCTTTGCTGCTTTCATGATTCTCTCTTTGTCTGTATATTTTGTGAATTTGACTATGATATGCCTCGCTGATGGTCGGTTTTTGTTTAATCTAATGGGAGTCCTCTGTGCTTCCTGGATTTTGATGTCTGTGTCTTTCCCCAGTTGGGAAAGTTTTCCACTATGATTTGCTCACATAAACTTTCTACCCCTTTTTCTCTCTCTTCATTTTCTGGGACCCCTATGATTCGGATATTATTCCTTTTTAATGAGTCACAGAGTTTTCTAATTGTTATATCGTGCTCTTGTGCCTTAGTCTCCCTCTTTTTTTCTGCTTCATTTTTCTACATAAGTTTGTCCTCTGTATCACTGATTGGCTGCTCTGCTTCATCCATCCTTGCCACTGTGGCATCCATTCAAAATTGCAGCTCAGTTATGGCATTTTTAATTTTGTCCTGCCTAAATTTTACTTCCTTTATATCCACAGAAAGAGATTCTATTTTATTTTCCAACCCGAGCTAGTATTATTATTATCATGATTCTAAATTCTGATTCAGACATCTTGCTTGTATCTCTGTTGATTAGGTCCCTGGCTGTCATTTCTTTCTGTTCTTTCTTTTGGGGTGAATTCCTTTGTATTGTCATTTTGGAGGAAGAAAAATAATAAAATTAAACTTAAAAAGAACAAAGAAATCAGCTAAAGGATGCTAGATCCTAGGTGTGTTATCATCTGATTGTTGAAAAAAGCTTGATAGAATAGAAGGAAAAGGGAAAGAAAAGAAAAGAAAAGAAAAACATTTGAAAAATTTAAAAAAATGACTACAATAGGGGTGCCTGGGTGGCTCAGTCGGTTAAGTGACAGACTTTGGCTCAGGTCATGATCTCACAGCTTGTGGGCTTGAGCCCCATTTCGCGCTCTGTGCTGACAACTCAGAGCCTGGAGCCTGCTTTGGATTCTGTGTCTCCCTCTCTCTCTGCCCCTCCCCTGCTTGCACTGTCTCTCAAAAATAAACATTAAAAAAAATTTATTAAATGAATACAATAAAATAGAATAAAATGAAATGAAAGTAAAATAGAATAAAATTTTCAAAAAAGTAAAAAATATCGTTGAAAAAATTCAATAATCTTTTTTATTAAAAAGGAAAATAAAAATATTTTTTCTCCTCTGTATTCAACAATAAGAAAGGAAAAGAAAAAGAAAACAATTGAATAGATGGACTGACGAATGGAATGGAATATGATTGAAATTACATCCAGTTTCCCCTAGAAGTCAAACTATGAAGCACTTTGTAAACTAAGCAGGCAGAGAGACTTGTGGTGTTCCTCTAGAGCATGGTTGGTCCGGTTGGATGGGGCTTGGTGTAATGACTCCATTCTCCATTAGATGGCCCTGCTTTGCTTACCGGGGCTGTATCTTGTGGCACATGTATGCATGTATGCATATGCATGAGAGAGGTGAAAATGGTGTCACCCAGCTACCCAGTGTCTGGTATCAGAATTCTGTGCTCTTGCTAACCAGCAATCAAGCACCCCTCCTTTGTCTCTGGCTTTCATCCACTCCCCACTTCTACCCTGTTAGTAACCAAGTCGTCAGCCTGCCAGGTGGCACCTCCTCCTGAGTTTTATCTCAGATGGGGCTATGTTTCCAAACTCCTCACTTTTGAGGCCCTGTGGCTTTAACCTGCTCAGACCCTCTGGAGGAGGGTCTTGCCAAACAATATCCGGGGCTGGCCCACCCCAGGAATATTCACATGACTGCACCACTGAAGATGCCCAGAGACTGGGGCCAGGTGCCAGCCACCCCAGAAAAGGTTCATGCAATTGCATAGCAGAGGCCTTTCAGGGATTATGGTAAATTGCAATATACATCTGGTGTCTGGCTTCACCATTTCTTAATGTCCTTGTTCCAACACCAGCAAACATTCTCCGTTTGCTCTGGGCCGTTCTCCGGGGTCCTCTGGGACCTTTGCCTGTGGGGAGACCACACACAAATGTCCTCCCAGGAGAGAACTGCCTCCCCGTGTGGCCCTCGGACCCCTTGGACCTCACTTTCTGCTCCTGGGGATTCGCCCTTCCCACCAGAGCTCCACCACGTATCGAGCTGCAGAGTTTCAGACTCTGCACTCCCCTGTTCATAGTCTTAATGGTATCCAAACCCTCTTCTTTCTCCCTTGTTAATTCTCTTAGGGTGTTTTCAGTCTTTCTCTTTCTCTCCAGCCGCTTTTGGGGTAGGGGAAAATGCCTTTCCAGTACTCTACCCCCTGTCTCCATCCTCTCTCTAAAAGCAAAAACAGCTCTTTACCCTCTGCAGCTTCTCTCTTTCCCAGTTCACTTCTCCATGCCGTGTACCTGCTGACTTCTGTGGTTCAAGTTATGTAGATTGTTGAGTTGATCCTCAGATCAATTTTCTAGGTGTACAAGATGGTTTGGTGTTGATCTAGCTGTATTTCAGGGATGAGAGACGCAAAAAACTTCCATGCTACTCCGCCATCTTGGTCCCTCCCCTATATTTCTTTGATTTCTTATGATCTCCCATCTATAACTCTATCTTAGCACTTACCCAATTATATAAGTGAAATGATATGTTTGTCTTTCTGACTAAAAAGTGAGTTCTAGGCCTTAGGAAGTATACCTTTATTCATTCCTTATCTCCAGCATTCAGATAGTGACTAGAACTTAAAAAGCAATTAAATGTGTGGTAAACTAAGCTAAGGGCAATAGTAGGAAGATCAGAGAAAGGATGATTTGGAAGATGTGTAGAGAACAGAATCTAATCAACTTGAAACAGTTATATGATAGGAGTACCAAAGACATAAGGAAAGGGGAGAATGCCAAAACTTTTTAGCTATAGGGACTTGGATACATGATGGTGCTGGTAACCAGGATAGGCAGTTCAGGCAACAATAACAATAACAACAACAACAACAACAACCAGAATTGAAGAAAAAGACATGAGTTTAATGGCTGTATGTGAGATATCAATCAGTATCAAGTGAAGATGTCCAGTGACAAGGTAAGAAACTGTATTTACAGCTCACAAGCAAGATCTGGTCTAGAATTATATTTGGAGGTTTTAATTCTACTGGTAGGTTGAGTTATGTAAGTGGTTATTATTCTACATGGAAAGTGTGCAGAGGGTAGAAGTGCCCAAATAAAAATGTTGAATGAGAAGAGAACAGCCAAGACTCTGATTGGGAGAATCCTCTGAAATTAATAGTGGAGGAAAATAAAATCCTGGGTAAGATGTATTGTTTTTTAGACAAGCACTATTCGAAGGAATGGTTTATAAATAATACCAGAGTCTTTCCCAAATCCAATTGGGCCAATAGCATATAGAATAGATAAATATAAGGAATATGAATGGCATATTTTTCTCAACATATTGGTATAAACTCCTCTTCAGATTTCTTTTGGTTTGTGAAAATAGGTACTAATGTAGGTCTTTTCTAAAAGCAAAGTGATGGAACACAGACTTTTGGAAAACGGGGAATATTCTTCAGTTTATGCCATTTCAGCTTACACAGCTTTCATAGGAACATTCTGCTTTCAGATAGTAGCAGGAAGCTATATTATAATTCATCTTTATGAGGAGTTTTTGTAACTTACTGAAAGTGAGCGTTGGAAAGTTGGAATTTATTGGTGTTTCTCCAGGGAAGTCTATTGAATGCATTAAGTAACTTAATGTTTAAGTGATTTAATATTTCACCAGCCAGCATCTCCCCTCTCTTTTTCTGGGAACTGCTTATACTTGTCGACTTTCACTGAGTTATGCTATATAACAAACAACTGGGAGTTGTGGTTTACAAAACAAAGTACCTCCTTGCTTATATTACGTATAGATCATAAGTTGCCTACAGTGTTGCTTCAGGCTTTTAGAAGATTCTGCTGTGCACCATGTCTTGTCTCATCCTGATTCCAGGCTGAAGAAGACCTGCCCATTCTCATGGCAGGGATGGGGGAAAGCTGCTACTAAATCACAATGCCTCTTCTTTTTTTTTTTTTAAGTTTGTTTGCTTGTTTGTTTGTTTGTTTAATCTCTAGGCCCAAGGTGGGGCTTGAAATCATGACTCTGAGACCAAGAGTCACACACCCTTATGACTGAGCCAGCCAGGCACCCCTAAAATCACAATACTTCTTTTTTTTTTTTTTAATTTTTTTAATGTTTATTTATTTATTTTTGAGAGACAGAGAGACACAGAGCATGAACAGGGGAGGGGCCGAGAGATGGAGAGACACAGAATCTGAAGCAGGCTTCAGGCTCTCAGCTGTCCGCATAGAACCCGACGCAGGGCTCGAACTCACAAACCGTGAGATCATGACCTGAGCCGAAGTTGGACGCTCAACTGACTGAGCCACCCAGGTGCCCCAAAATCACAATACTTCTTAAAGCTTCTGCACAGGTGTGTTGTATGTCATGTCCTTTCACTTCATTGGCTAGAAGATATCATACGACTAAGCTCAACCTTGATGGATTGGGGATATATACTCTTAACAAGGAAAGGGACACTTCAAGTCACATATACATATACATGGAAAGGGAGGAGCAAATAAGTTAATAATACAATTGGCCACATTATTCCTCTGTCAACTTAAACATTGTGGCTTTTGTGGGAAAATGCCCATGTTCTTACATATTCCCAGCTTTTTGGCCACAATTGATTTCGTCAGAGTTGAGCATATAACTAATTCAAACAGAACCCTTCTACTTTCTAACAAGAATTGAGAAAAAAATTTTAAAAAAGAATCTCCAGTAGCCACATTATAAAATGTAGTGCGTAGGAGGAGTTGTCAGTGACCATATTCTTCAACAAGTGAAGAAAACCAGGCTGTAGTGGCAGGGAACAGAGTTGACACACAGAATAAAGTTAAACAAGGATGGGGAGAAAGTTATGGCATCTCTGCTCTTTCTATGGTTTGGTTGTCCATCCATTCCTTGGATTCTGTAAATTATGACGTTTTCCTTTTTGTCTAAGGTAAAATGGAATTGGTTTTTGTCATTTGTAGTGATATCATGGTTCATGGATGTGTGTAATTTCATTAATCCTAACACAAATACTTTTAGGCAGGTACTGTAATTAACATTTCACAAATGAGGATCAGAGTTAGGGATGGAAGTTCTCTCTGATACCCTGTCTAGAAGAAATATTTTACAAGAACACCCAACTACATTATTCTACACTATGCTCACCAAGCAATTCTTTGTCCTGGTTTCTTCCAAGGGCACTAATATACTGGGAAACTGTGCCCCCTCCCCCCCCCCCCCGCCCAAAAAAAAAATGGACTGATGTTGGTTATCTTGCCAGAAATAGTTTGTATTATGAAATAACAAATTGATACTATGATTTATAAATTAAGGGTTTTTTTTTACTGACTTGGGTTGGTGTAAATCATTTCTGAGAATTTGCATTCACTATTTTTTAACATAACCTCAAGATTTTATTGTCTTCATAATGTAACAAAATATGAGGCCTCGAACTGAATCATTTGGCCCTTTCTCTTCTTATCTCCTCCCAGTTCAAAATGTTTGCATCTCTTCATAACCGGCATTCTCTTAGACCTGTAGTTGGGCTCAACACATTCAAGCCTCAGCACAATCTTCTTTGTAGTTTTAGATTTTTTCTGGAAAATCAGCTTAGTCTGCCCACCAAAGCCACTCTGCTTCCTGTCATAATGCCACTTTCCCTGGGCATAAAGAGAATATTTGCTTTTCTTGTACTTTCTTGTAAGGTTGGTCCTTGCCACACTTCTTGCAGAAAGTCCGCAGGTTTTAGGAATGTTCACCATGTTTGTAAGAGCACTATCAGCATAGAAAGTAAGTTAACTATTTAGAATTTAAGAATCTGAAAATTGAAGATCATCTTAGAGGTGAAATTTATCAGGATCTGATCTTGCCGAGAATACCTGTACAGCCTATTTTTGGACAAGTACTTACTGCACAGCCACCATAAACTTGGATTTTTCAAGATGCTGAAAGATAGAAATTCTATAAAGAACTGACTTCTGGACACAAAACTGAACTTTCTGATCAGTTAAATCTCAAAAAGATCTAAAAGATGTATTAGTCACCCACGTTGTGTTTAGTCCTTGACTAGCTACTATCGGGGTTAAAAATGACCTGAGGTGATATCAGTGAAAATAGCACAGTAGTATACTCCAAATTTCACCCCCCCCCATAAAGGAAATGAAAAATGGGCAAAAATGTCAGAATCAACTTGTCTGTAATTTTGGAAATTAGCAAAAGGCCTGTAGCAACTTGTCAAATACTCAGGAGAAATGGCTGGTTTTTATTAAAGAACTATAAAATTTATGGTGTTTTAACCTATGCCAGCCGCATCCCTTGCTCCTCAGATCAGTGGTAGCTGTAAAAATAACAGTCTGCATTCCTGATACCAGAGGGAGCAAAACATACCTCATAAGCAAAGAATTGTAATTCATTGCTGTTCACCCTTGAACAATATAGGCTTGAACTGCATGGGACCACTTACATGCACATTTTTTTTTCAATAAATACAGTACAGTATAAATGTATTCTCATTATGATTTTTTCTTTTTTTAAGTTTTATTTATTTTTTGAGAAAGACCGTGTGAGCAGGAGAGGGGCAGAGTGGGGACAGAGGATCCAAAGGGGGCTCTGCACTGACAGGCTGACAGCAGCAAGCCTGATGCAGGTCTTGAACTCAAGAACCGCAGATCATGACCTCAGCTGAAGTCAGACGCTCAACCAACTTAGCCACTCAGCACCCCTTCATTATGATTTTCTTAATTTTTTTTTTACTTACTTTGTTGTAAGAATATAGTATATAATACCTATACAAAATATGGGTTAATTGACTGTTTATGTTACTGGTAAGGCTTATGGTCACCAGTAGTAGGCTATTAGTAGTTACGTTTTGGGGGAATCAAAAGTTATAACTGGATTCCCAACAGGGGGAGATGGAGGGGTTCACCATCCCTAACCCCCATGTTGTTCAAGGGTCAACTGTATTTGTTCTAAACTGTCTGTTGGCTCCCTCAAATATAGGCTTGTCTTTATTTTGCTTAACTCCAAACTAGCCTCAGGCTAAAGCTCCTTCCCACAGGGCATTTATTGAAAACATTTACAGTATAATGTCTTAGGTTGCTGCTCCTGCTGTGATAGATAATAGCTGGGGTAAATAATAGATTAATCAGAAAGGCTGGGCTATGAGTGTCCTGTAAGCTTACAAAGCTGAAAATCTAAAAGGCTAAATGCATGCTCAGGGAAGTGTGGATGCTCAGGAAAGATTCAAGAAAGCCCTAAACTCACTCCCTCCTGACTTTGAGGTTCTAAGAAAGAAGGAAGTGATGGCTAAGGCAGAGTTGTAAAGTGACTGGTGAATGTTGAATGCATGCCACAACAAATATACATAGGTTCTCTCCAAAGACTGGGATATCTTTTGGTTCCAAGTATTTAAGAAAATCTGTGGCCAATCATTAGGTGACCACTAAGCTACCATAACAGATACTTCAGGGGCTACATACAACAAAGAACAGACTGCAGAATTAGTTCAGAAAAGTCACTAAACAGGTGCCTGGCTAATTCAGTTGATAGGGCATGCAACTCTTGATCTCTGGGTTGTAAGTTTGAGTGTTGGGTGTAGAGATTACTTAAAAATAAAATTTAAAAAAATTAGAAAAGAAAGTCACTAAACAAAAAATAACAACTACAATAAATGATAATATCAACAAATCCTAGGGAATGGAGAGTTAATATAATCATTATCACCCAAAGTCTATATTTACATTAAGGTTCATTCCTGGTGTTGTACATTCTATGACTTTTGACACATGTTTAATGACATATATCTTCCATTATAATATCATACAGAATAGTTTCACTGCCCTAAAAAAAAATTTTTTTTTTAAGTTTTAAGTAATCTCTACACCCAGTGTAGAGCTCCAACTCACAATGCTGAGATCAAGAGTTGCATGCTCCACTGACTGATGCAGCCAGGTGCCCCACCCTAAAAAATTTCTGTGCTCTACCTGTTCATCCCTTCTTTCCCCTCTGACCTCTGGTAACCACTTGTCTTTTTACTGTCTCCATAGTTTTGCCTTTTCCAGAATGCCATATAGTTGGAATCATAGTATGTAGCCTTTTCAGATTAACTTCTTTCACTTACTCATATATATAAAAGGTTCCTCTATACCTTTTCATGACTTAATAACTCATTTGTTTTTAGAGCTGAACAATATTCTATTTTCTGGATGTACCACAGTTTATCTGTTCACCTACTAAAGGACATCAAGTTTTGGCAATTACAAATAAAGCTGATATAAACATCTGAATGCAAATTTTTTTGTGAACATAGGTTTTCAATTCCTTTGGATAAGTACCAAAGAACATGATTGCTAGATTTTATGTTAAGACCATGTTTGGTTTTTAAGCAGCCTCCAGTCTTCCGAAGTGACTGTACCATTTCTCATACCCTGCAGCAATGAATGAAATTCCTGTTGCTCCACATCTTCACCAACATTTGGTATTGTAAGCATTTTGAATTTTGGCTGTTCTAATAAATGTGCAGTGGTATTTCATTGCTGTTTTAATTTGAAATTCCCTTTTGACATATGATGAGGAGCATCTTTTCATATGCTTATTTGACATCTGGTGTATCTCTTTTGCTGAGGTGTCTGTTCGTATATCTTTTGCCATTTTTTTTTAATTGGGTCATTGGTTTTCTTATTGTTGAGTTGTAAGAACTCTTTGTATATTTTGGAAAACAGTCCTTTTTCATATATATCTTTTACAAATATTTTCTCCTACTCTGTGGCTTCTTTTCTCATTCTCTTGATAGTGTCTTTTGCATAGAAGTTTTTAAATTTTTGTTTAGCATTTATTCATCTTTGAGAGACAGAGAGAGACAGAGCATGAGCAGAGAAGGGGCAGAGAGAGGCAACACAGAATTGGAAGCAGGCTCCAGGCTCCGAGCTGTCAGCACAGAGCCCAACGCGGGGCTTGAACTCATGAACTGCGAGATCATGACCTG
This sequence comes from Acinonyx jubatus, assembly GCF_027475565.1. Classification (NCBI taxonomy): domain Eukaryota; kingdom Metazoa; phylum Chordata; class Mammalia; order Carnivora; family Felidae; genus Acinonyx; species Acinonyx jubatus. The sequence continues at coordinate 77,737,439 of NC_069382.1, read as the reverse complement.
AGCCGAAGTGGGACGCTCAATCGCCTGAGCCACCCAGGCGCCCCCTCATAGTAGAAGTTTTTAAATTTAATGAAGTCCAATTTATAAATTCTTTTTTTCATGGATTGTATCTTTGGTGTTCTGTCTAAAAAGTCATCACCATACCCAAGGTCATGTAGATTTTATCCTGTTTTTACTAGGGAGTTTATAGTTTTGCATTTTATACTAAGTCTGTGATCTGTTTTTAGTTAATTTTTGTGAAGGGTATAAAGTCTGTGTTTCGATTTGTATTGTTACATGTGAACATCCAGTTGTTCCAGCACCGTTTGTTGAAAAGTTTATCTTTGCTCCATTTTCTTGCCTTTTGCTCCTTTTTCAAAGATCAGTTGACTGTATTTACTTGGGTCTAATTTGGAGCTCTTTAATCTGTTCCATTGATTTATTTGTTATTTTGCCAATACCACACTTTATAACAAGTCTTTATGTCAGATGATGTCAATCTTCTGACTTTGTTTTTCTCCCTCAATATTGTATTGGATATTCTAAGTCTCTTAATTAACTCTCCATTTAAACTTTACAATCAATTTGTTGATACCCACAAAATATCTCTCTAGGATTTTTACTGGGATTGCATTGAATCTATACATCAAGTTGTAAAGAACTGACATCTTGATAATATTGAGTCTTCCTAGCCATAAATATGTAATATCTTTCCATTTATTAGTTATAAAATTGCATTCACCAGAGATTTATAGTTTTCTTCAAATAGATCTTGTACATATTTTGTTAAATTTATACCTAATTATTTCATTTTGGGGTGTTAATGCAAATGGTAATGTTTAAAAACATTTGTTTTTATGTTTATTCATTTTTTGAAAGACAGAGAGAGACAGAGCACAAGCAGGGGTGGGGCAGAGAGAGAGAGGGACACAGAATCCAAAGCAGGCTCCAGGCTCCAAGCTGCCAGCACAGAGCCCGACGTGGGGCTCGAACTCACGAACCGTGAGATCATGACCTGAGCTGAAGTTGGACACTCAACTGACTGAGCCACCCAGGCGCCCCGAAATGGTAATGTTTTTAATGTCAAATTCTACTTGTTCACTGTTAGTATATATTCATTGTTTGTATATTTACATTATATCCTGTAGCTTTGCTACAATTGCTTTTTCATTGCAAAAGCTGTTTTTGTCAATTCTTTCAGATTTTCTACATAAGTAATCCTGCCATCTGTGAACAAAGACAGTTTTATTTCTTCTTTCCTTATCTGTGTACCTCTTATTTCCCTTTCTTGTCTTATTGCATTAGCTAAGTCTTTCATTACAAGGTTGAAAGGGAGTAGTGAGAGGGGACATATTTACCTTGTTCCTGATCTTAGCAGGGAAGTTTCTAGTTTCTCACTATTAAGTATGACATTACCTTAGGTGTTTTGTAGATTTCTTAATCAAGTCAAAGGTGGGAAATTCCCCCTTTATTCCTAGTTTGGTGAGAGTTTTTATCATGACTGGGTATTAGATTTTGTCAGATGCTGCATCTATGATATGATCATGTGAATTTTCTTTTTTAACTTATAGATATGATGGGTTACATGAATTGATTTTCAAAGGTTGAATCAGCTTTGCATACCTGGAGTAAACTTCACTTAGTTTTGGCATGTAATTTTTTAACATATTATTGAATTTTATTTGTTAATATTTCATTGAAGATTTTTGCTCTGTGTCATGAGAAATATTAGCCTATAATTTTCTTTTCTTGTGATGTCTTTGGTTTTGGTATTAGGGTACTGCTGACCTCATAGAATGAATTAGGTATTCTCTGGCAGCCACCAGTTTGTTCTCTGTATTTAGGAGTCTGCTTCAATTTCTTTTGTTATTTCTTTTATTCATTTGGGTTTTTTTTAGATTTCCACATGTAAGTGAAATCACATGATATTTGTCTTTCTCTGACTGATATATTTCACTTAGCAAAATACCTTGCCTGTCTCTCTGTGTTGTTGGGAAAGGCAAGATTTCACTCCTTTTTATGGCTGAGTAAAATTCCATTGTACATATATACCGCTTCTTCACTCAATCATCTACTGATGGACACTAGGTTACTCCTATATCTTGGCTATTGTAAATAATGCTGGAATAAACATAGGGATGCATATATCCTCTCAAATTAGTGTTTTCATTTCCTTTGGATAATAGAAAAAGCTTTTTATTTTGGTGCAGTCCCAATAGTTTATTTTTGCTTTTATTTCCCTTTCCTGAAGAGACAGATCCAAAAAAAAATACTGCTAAGGCTGATGTCAAAGAAATTACTACCCATGTTTTCTTCTAAGAGTTGTATGGATCCAGGTCACACCTTTAGGTCTTTAACCCATTTTGAGTTTATCTCTATGTATGACATAAGAAAGTGGTCCAGTTTCATTCTTTTGCATGCAGCTGTCTAGTTTTCCCAGCACTATTTATTGCAGAAACTCTCTTTTCCTCCATCATATATTCATGCCTCCTTTGTCATAGATTAATTGGCCATATAAGCACGGGTTTATTTCTAGGCTTTCTATTCTGTTCTGTTGATCTATGTGTCTATTTTTGTGGCAGTACCACACTGGGGTTTTTTTGTCTGTTTCTTTCTTTCTTTCTTAATAATTTATTTGTTTTAATTTATATCCAAGTTAGTTAGCATATGGTGCAACAATGATTTCAGGAGTAGATTCCTTAATGCCCCTTACCCATTTAGCCCCTCCAGGAACCCTCGGTTTGTTCTCTATATTTAAGAGTCTTTTATGTTTTGTCCCTCTCCCTGTTTTTATATGATCTTTGCTTCCCTTACCTTATGTCCATCTGTTTTGGATCTTAAAGTCTTCATATGAGTGAAATCATATGATATTTGTCTTTCTCCAACTACTTCGCTTAGCATAATACCACATAGTTGCAAATGGCAAGATTTCATTCTTTTTGATTGCCAAGTAACACTCCATTGTATGTCTGTCTGTATATATATATATATATATATATATATATATATATATATACACCACACCTTTATCCATTCTTCCATCAATGGACATTTGGGCTCTTTCCATACTTTGGCTACTGTTGATAGTGCTGCTATAAACATGGGGGTGTATGTGCCCCCTTCGAAACACCATACCTGTATCCCTTGGATAAATACCTAGTAGTGCAATTGTTGGGTTGTAGGGTAGTGCTATTTTTAACTTTTTGAGGAACCTCCATGCTGTTTCCAGAGTGGCTACACCAGCTTGCATTCCCACAAGCAGTGCAAAAGAGATCCCCTTTCTCCGCATCCTTGCCAACATCTGTTGTTGCCTGAGTTGTTAATGTTAGCCATTCTGACAGGTGTGAGGTGATATCTCATTGTGGTTTTAATTTTTATTTCCCTGATGATGAACGACGTTAAGCATTTTTTCATGTGTCGGTTGGCCATCTGGATGTCTTCTTTGGAGAAGTGTATATTCATGTCTTTTGCCCATTTCTTCACTGGATTCTTTGTTTTTTGGGTATTGAGTTTGATAAGTTCCTTATAGATTTTGGATACTAACCCTTTATCTGCTATGTCATTTGCAAATATCTTCTCCCATTCTGTCGGTTGCCTTTTAGTTTTGCTGATTGTTTCCTTTGCTGTGAAGAAGCTTTTTATCTTGATGAGGTCCCAATAGTTCATTTTTACTTTGGTTTCCCTTGCCTCCAGAGACATTTTGAGTAAGAAGTTGCTGCAGCCGAGGTCAAAGAAGTTTTTGCCTGCTTTCTCCTCGAGGATTTTGATGGCTTCCTGTTTTACATTGAGGTCTTTCATCAATTTTGAGTTTATTTTTGTGTATGGTGTAAGAAAATGGTCCAGGTTCATTTTTCTGCATGTCGCTGTCCAGTTTTCCCAGCATCATTTACTGAAGAGACTGTCTTTATTCCATTGTATATTCTTTCCTGCTTTGTCAAAGATTAGCTGGTCATACGTTTGTGGGTCCATTTCTGGGTTCTCTATTCTGTTCCATTGATCTGAGTGTCTGTTTTTGTGCTAAGTACCACACTTTGTGTGTATAGCTTTGTAGTATATCTTGAAATCTAGGTTGTGATACCTCCAGCTTTCCTTCTTCTTTCTCAAAATTGCTTTGGCTATTCAGGGTCTTTTGTTGTTCCATACAAGTTTTAGGATTCTTTTTTCTGGTTCTGTGAAAAATGCTCTTGGTATTTGATTAAGGACTGCATTGAATCTGTAGATTGCTTTTGGTAGTGGGGACATTTTAAGAATATTAATTATTCCAATCCATGAACATGGTATATCTTTCCATTTATTTTTGTTGTCTTCAATTTTTTTCATTGTCTTATAGTTTTCAGAGTACAGATTTTTCACCTCTTTGTTAATTTATTGCTAGGTATTTTATTCATTTTAATGCGATCACAAGTGGATTTTCATTTTTTTTCCCTTTTTTTAATTATTAATTTTTATTTTTATTTAAGTAGGCTCTGTGCCCAGTGTGGAGCCCAAAGTGGAGCTTGAACTCATGACCCTGAGATCAAGACCTGAGCTGAGATCAAGAGTCAAATGCTTAACTGACTGAGCCACCCAAGCACCCTTGGAACTATTTTTAAATTTCTTTTTCTGCTATTTTGTTGGTGTACAGAAACACAACCAATTTTTAGATATTAATTTTGTGTTCCACAACTGTACTGAATGCATTTATTAATTCTAATAGTATTTTGGTGAAGTCTTTCAGGTTTTCTGTCCCTATGATACAAATGTTATTATGCTTGATATTGTCTCAAAAGCCCCTTAATCTACCCTAATTTTTAAATTCTTTATTCTTTTTGCTCTTCAGTTTGGGTGATTTCCACCACTCTGTTTTCCAGATCGCGGATTCATTTTTCTGCCTTCTCTAATCTGCTGTTGATTTTCTCTAGTGTATTTTTCATTTGAGTTATTGTATTGTTCAGCTCTGATTGTTTCTTTTTAATGTTTTCTATCTCTTTGTTGAAATTCTCACTAAGTTTATCTACTCTTCTCTCAAGTCCAGTTAGCATTTTTATGACAACTTCTTTGAACTCTTTATCAAATAAATTGCTTGTCTCCATTTTATTTTGTTGTTTTTCTGAGCTTTTTTTCTTGTTCTTTCATTTGGAACATATTCCTTGACTCATCATTTTGCCTGATGCTCTGTGTTTTTTCTGTGTATTAGGTCAGCAATACCTCCTGGTCTTAAAAGCAGTGGCCTTCTGTAGAAGGCATCCTGTAGTGTGCAGTGGCTCAATCCCCTAGGTCACCAGAACCCAGCATTCCAGGAGTGTCCCCTATATGAGCTATGTGTAGCCTCTGGTTGTGACTGTGTCATGTCTACTCTGGGTGCCCTGGTGGGCAGAGCTGGCCCCTGGCATGATGGACTGAGAGGCCTGGCTACAGCTGCTTCACTTGTGCTGGTAGATAGGGCTGCTTCCCCAACCCAGGGGAGTCAGTGCTTTGGATGGGCATTTGTCCTGGCCAGGGCTATTTGCTGGGTATGGCAGGAGAGTAGTTGCATTCCAGGGACACCAGTCCTGACCAAAGCTGTCTGCCATGTATGGCATGGTGGGAGCTGCTTTGGAAGGAAGTCTGCCAAAGTCAGTAGGTTGGAAGAGACTGGACCACAGAGGAACACCAGGGCAAAGGAGAGGTGTTCTCAAGGTAGATGGAGAGTGTCAGAACTGGCTCCCACAAGTGTCTGGCCAGCTAGACTGAAGAAGAGCAATAAAAATAGTTCCTACTAGCACTTCTATTCCTGGAGAAATTTCATACAAATTTCTGCCACTTTACTGCAAACCTAAAAACTAGTCCATACATCTCCTTCATATATAACTCAGGCATTTTTCAAACTTCTGCCTCTGTGCTGGGTCTCAGAGCAAGTGATATGTGTACTGACCCTTTAATAGGAATAGAGTCTTGGGGCACATGGGTTGTTCAGTCAGTTAAAAGTCTGACTCTTGATTTCAGCTCAGGTCATGATCTCACAGTTCATGGGATCAAGTCCCTTATTGGGCTCTGCACTGACAGCAGTGAGCCTGCTTAGGATTCTCTCTCTCTCTCTCTCTCTCTCTCTCTCTCTCTCTCCCTCTCTCCCTCTCTCCCTCTCTCCCTCTCCCTCTCCCTCTCTCTCTGCCCCCACTCACATGCATACGTTCACACACTCTTCCTCTCAAAATAAATAAATAAACTTAAAAAAATAGGGGCACCTGGGTGGCTCAGTCGGTTAAGCGTCTGACTCTTCATTTCATCTCAGGTCATAATCTCATGGTTTGTGAGTTTGAGCCCCATGTTGGGCTCTGCGCTGACAGTGCAGAGCCTGCTTGGGATTCCCTCTCTCCCTCTCTCTCTGTACCCCCCTCAAAATAAATAAATAAACTTAAAATAAATAGGAATACAGTCTCAGCTTCCTATAGGTCTCCTGGAATTAAGTCCCACTGATTTTCAAAGCCAGATGTCAAAGCCAGGGGGATTATCTTCCTGGTACAGATACCCAGGATGGTGAGGAGCCTGATTTGGGGCTTGATGCCCTGGTCCCCTTGGAGGACCTCTGCGTCTATGATACCCCTCCCATTTGGGGGCTGCTGGACTAGAGGTATGGATCCTGACCCCATCTCTGCCCCTCCTACCCTTTTTCAATGTGGCTTTTTCATTATATATTTATCTGTAGATGAGCTGTTACACCAGTCTTTTAGGTGGTTTTCAGAGTGAGTTGTGTTATATGTAATTGTAGCTGTGGTGAGTCTGGGAAATGAGGTAAGGTCAGGATCCTCTTATTTTGCCATCTTCCCCATCCTCCCACCTCAGTTCTTGTGGCTTCCTCTAAAAATTGCATTGTAAGCTCATTTAAATGGCTAAAATGAGTGGATAGACATTCAGGAAGGTGATAGGACTTGAACCAGGTCTTAAAGAATGGGTAGTATTTAGGATGTGCTCAGATAAGGGGAACGGTATTTTTTCCAGGAGAAGAGACCAGCAAAGCAGAAGCAAAAAGGTGAAAATGGATGCTGGAGAGAATAAAGAAAGCTGTCCCCACAGAAAACTATTTATTGTTGAAGTTGAGTAGCAGTGGCAAATAAAATCAAGAGTGTTAAGTCCAAATCATGGAAAAGTAGAGTATAATACAAGGGAAACTCTCTTGACTCTGAAGGCAATAAAAAAGATAGTGTGTGTATTTACTTTTTAAAAAAAGAATTCACATTTCTGGAATACTGGGAAATTAGTCTGACATCAGTTGCAAGATGAATTTAAAAGAATTCAGGCATGAGATAATTAAAGTTCTAGAAATAGGAGTAAATGAGATTTAAAAGGGTTTTGTTACAAAGATAGAAAGAATATCGGGAAACAAATTGCTGGTAATGAAGAAAAGAACCAAGTAAAAATGAATCATCAGACAATTAAGTAAACAGAGGGGCGCCTGGGTGGCTCAGTTGGGTAAGTGTCCGACTTCAGCTCAGGTCATGATCTCACAGTCCATGAGTGTGAGCCCCGCATCGGGCTCTGTGCTGCCAGCTCAGAGCCTGGAGCCTGCTTCAGATTCTGTGTCTCCCTCTCTCTCTGCCCCTCCCCTGCTCATGCTCTGTCTCTCTCTCTGTCTCAAAAATAAATAAAAACCTTAAAAAAATAAACTGAGAGAAAAATTGAAATTTTAAAAATGACAACTTATAGAGATGTGACAATATTGAGATAGCTACAGTTAGTAAATCCAATTCCAGTGAAATAGTAGGACTAGAGAAGCATAATCAAGTGATCTTCAGTTTAAAAGTCTTCAGTATTATTGGGGCATCTGGGTAGTTCAGTCTGTTGAGCATCTGACTTCGGCTCAGGTCATGATCTTATGCCATACATTGGGGCTCACTGCTGTCAATGCAGAGCCCACTTTGGATCCTCTGTCCCTCTCTCTCTCTGCCTCTACCCCACTCATGCCCCCACAAAAATAAATTTAAAACATTTTAAAAATGTATGTCTTCAGCATTATTGAAGCAATGCCTCATTTTTTTCCAAATGAATATATAATGCTGTCAAAGGACTTTTCAATAACCTGGGGACATTCTCCAATGTACTAGACAAGCAAAGAAGGAGTAAATATGGACTTTGGGAAAATTTTTACTTCACTTTCCCCTTCTGTAAAATGAGAATAATAAAAGGACTGATATAGTAAGAGCTCAATAGCTATTGATTTGTGGTAGAGATGTTAAAGAACAGAAGTTTATTTTCTGACAGTTCTGGAGGCCAGCAGTCCAAGATCAAGGTTCTAGCTGGTTTAATTTCTGGTGAGGGCTCTCTTCCTCGCTTGCAGGTGGTTACCTCATCACTATGTTTTTACATGGCCTTTCCTCAGTGTGTGCATATGGAGTTTGTTGTGTTAAAATACACATAACATAACATTTGCTACCTTAATCTTTAAGGTTACAGTTCAGTGGTATTAAATACTTTCATAGTGTTGTACAACCATCACCTCAAACTATCCCCGTAACTCCTTTCACCTTGTAAAAATGAAACTCTATACCCATTATACAATAACTCTCCCCCCAGCTGCTGGAGGCCACCATTCTCCTATCTTCTGCTCTGCTTTTACTCTGCTTTTCTACTGTTTTTATGTGACTGTCTTATTTTACTTAGTGTAATATCCTCCATGTTCATCCATGTTATAGCATGTCAGAATTTCCTTCCTTTTTAAGGCCAAGTATTATTCCACTGTATGTATGTATGTATATATATATATATATATATATATATATATATATATATAATTTTGCTTATCCATTCATCTGTCAGTAAACATATGAGTTGCTTCCACATTTTAGCTGTTTTTTTGTTTGTGTTTGTTTTGTTTTGTTTCTTAAAGAGAGAGAGAGAGAGCAATTGTTTTGTTTCTCAGAGAGACACAGAGAGCAAGTGGTAGAGGGAAAGAGAGAGGATCTTAAGCAGGCTCCATGCCCAGTGCAGAGACTGATGCAGGGCTTGATCTTACCACCTTGAGGTCATGACTTGAGCTGAAACCAAGAGTTGGATGCATAACTGACTGAGCCACCCAGGTGCCCCAAGTCACTTGCAATTTAACCGACCACTGTTTTCATACCATCAATGCAAATGTGAACACACTGGGAAAGTCAAATAATGCCTTAGTATTATTGAGAAAATGTTTTTGACCTTTTGGACCCTCTGAGGTATTATTCAGGGATCTGAAGACCACACCTTGAAAACTGATGATCTAGAATGTAAGCTCTATAAAAGCAGTGAGTTTCTTTTGTTCACTGTTAGATTTTCAGCACTATTCTATCTAGAAGGGTTCTTGGCACAATAGATGATTAATAAATATTTCCTAAATGTATTAGTAAAGCAAGGACAGAAGGGAGATTAATTCTTTATAGAAAACAATAATAATTTAGAATGTATTTCTTTTTACTGCACGTAGCTAAATAACTAACCAACCCATGCCTCAAAATAGCATGAAAATCTAATTTCATTATTACCATTTCTTTTGCTAAAGATCCCATTGACTTCTAAATTATGAACAAAAAGACTAAAGGACGTAAGTGAAGGAAGAAAGGTGAAATATGCCAGAATCAGAACAAATGCTATTTTTTCATAAAAGCACAGACCTTAAATGCCTTCAGATCATCCAGCCCAATTCCTTCATTTTTGCAAATAATAAAATTTAGCTGCCAAGAAAGCTCAATGACTAGCCCAAAGTTAGTGACAGCAGTAAAATACAGGATCTTTCACACTTTTTCTTTTAGATAGAAATGATAGGAACAATAATGGGAAGCAAGAGAACTGGTATGTATTTCTTCTATAGAAAAGTGGCTAAGCAAGTCTGAGCCAAATCCTTAAACCACTCCATGGGTACTTTAGGACAGAAGAGGAACTTGACATTAAGGGATAGGACACCTAAATAATACCTCCTGATAGAGTACCTAGCTCCTCCCCATGATAGCTCAGGCTGGAGACATGCAAAGACTGTATGGGTAGTCAGGCTAGTCCCATGGAGCTGTGAAGAGGAAAAGATTCAGGCTTGAGAAGTAAGCAAGGGGGGCCTGATGCCTAAAAGGAGGGCCTTTGGAGCTGTACTAGATAGTAACATGGATGGGGTCAGGGACTGAAAAAGCCCAACAGAAAATAAGAATGTCTTTGGTATTTTTCAGTTGGGAACTATTGGCATTTTGTATGGAACTGTCCTGAACTTTTCAGGCTGTTTATCATCCCTACCCTCCACCCACCAAATGCCAGTAAATTCCAAATCACTGTGATGACTAAATATGTCCTGCACATTTTCAAGTTCCCACTAGGGGGCTTGTATCACCCCTGACTACCATTTGTCACATGTTCACTAATAAACACTTCCTGATGGATGTAGTGGGATACAGTTTGGAGATAATGTTTCTCTCTTCACAGGCATTTTGGTTCTCCTCTCCCACCACCAGGTCTCCCCCTTCACCCACTGAATCAATACATTCATAGTTTCAAGATGAGGGTAAACATAGCCAGGAACAAACAAGACAACTAAGTTTCTGAATGAGTTGTTTGCTTGTTTGTTTTTCATCTTCAAGTAAGTGACTTTTATTTTTCTCTGATACTTTACAGTCAATTTCTTCAAAACTTTAAGATCTCCAGAGAAAATCTGAATGGGATTTTAAAATCAAAGCTAAAACAATAGGCTTTTTATTATAAAGGCAGTTTTCTCAAAAGAGGAAACGTGGGTTTTAAAATTCTACAACAGTTACAGCTTGGAGAATTCAGGGCAGATTGTTTACACTATAAGCCAAAGAGTTAGGAGGTATGAAGTTGTCCACCAGAAGGACTGGTGGAAGGAGAAGAGAATCTGAGTGCCTGTGACTATAATTTGGATGCTGGTGGATGCCTAAGAAAGGAATTATATCTCCTATTCACTCTTCTGAGTCAGATGACAGGACAGGAAATTTCCTGGAGGAAGAGAGTAAAGACTTAAGAGCAGAGAGGATCTTCATCTCTCTCAAGAAGACCCCTGCTCACCACACATCTGTGGCAGAATGACTGAGATGCTCCTACCCACCCTCCAGGATACTGAGCATCCAACAGTTGTTTCCTGAGCTCCGCAAGGCAATACAGAGTGGCTGAATGGTGTGACAGAATGGGAGGGGCCTTGTCGTCAGGATGAGGTTAACAGAGATGAATACAGACAGGGGGTAGCAGGGAAAGGAGTTGACAATCAAAGGTTAGACGTAATTGTGCATCCCAGCAGATCCTGGGGCCAGGTGCCTCTGAGGTCAGTACAACATATATATCCCCAGAAGAAGAGAAGGAAAGTGAGAGGGTCAAACCCCTGGATTGACTAGTTGAAATCTATAAATTGAAAAACTTACATAGAAAGTCAAGTTTTGGCTGTTAAGTGAAAAGGGTCCTAGCAACTAAGTGCAGTAATAAAGACATAAAGAACCCAGGAAATTCATCCTCAATACAGTAATGAATATTTACACCCCCTTTGCTTAAGCCTGCTGCTTAAATTTGCGGGAGTTACCTAGATGCCAAATATCAGCTATTTCTCTTGTTCAGGGTTTACTATTTGTGTGGCTTTGATGACTATTTATTGACAAATGCTCCTTTTACTTCACTGTGATTGGAAATAACACTGAAATAGCCCCTAACTATATAGAGGTTGAAGATCAGTTAATTTTGCTGTTATCAATGGATGAGATATTTCAGCTGGAATCCATTTTTTAAAAATATATATATTTATTTAGAGGCACCTGGGTGGCTTAGTTGGTTAAGTGTCTGACTCTTGCTTTCGGCTCAGATCACGATCTCACAGTTCGTGGGTTTGAGCTCCATATCAGGCTCCTCGCTGATAGTTCAGAGCCTGCTTGGTATTCTCTCTCTCTCTCCCTTTCTCTCTGTACCTCTCTTGCTTGCACACACACACTCTCTCTCTCTCAAAAAAAAAAACCTTAAAATGTTTATTTATTTATTTTGAGAGAGACAGAGAGAGAGAGAACATGAGTAGGAGAGGGTCAGAAAGAGGGAGAGAGAGAGAATCCCAAGCAGGCTCTGCACTGACAGCAAAGGGCCTCGATCTCACAAACCATGAGATCATGACCTGAGCCAAAACCAAGAGTCAGATGCTTAACCAACTGAGCCACTTAGGCACCCCAGCTGGAATCCATTTTTTAATCAATGGAATATTTACTCTCTATTTTGTATGAACTATAGCTTAAAAATAACTGTCACTCAAAATAGTGCAATTTCGTAATTAATTGTCACTTTAAAACAAAGACTAACAAGAGACAAAAAAGCATTATATAATGATAAAGGGATCAATCCAACTAGAGTACAAGAGTACAAGTCCTATTTACAAGATCTCTCTTGTAAATATCCATGCATCCAACCTTGGAGCACCTAAATACATAAAGCAAATATTAATAAACATTAAGGGAGAAGATGACACTAATACAATAATAGTAGGGGACTTTAAACACTCCACTTACATCAGTGGATAGATCATCCAGGCAGAAAATCAAATAAGGAAACAATATTTTTCTTTAAGTTTATTTATTTATTTAGAAAGAGAGAGTGCATGCACGAGTGGAGTAAGGGCAGAGAAAGAGGGAGAGAGAGAATACCAAGCAGGCCCCATGCTGTCAGCATGGAGCCAGATGCAGGGCTTGATCCCATGAACTGTGAGATCATGACCTGAGCTGAAATTGAGAGTCAAATGCTTAACTAACTGAGCCACCCAGGCACCTCAGGAAACAGTATTTTTGAACAACACTTTAGACCAGATGGACTTGACAGATATACACAGAACATTCCATCCCAAACCAACAGAATACACATTCTTTTCAAGTGCACACGGAACATTCTCCAGAATAGATCATGTTAGACCACAAAATAAGCCTTAATCAACTTAAGAAGATTGAAATCATATCAAGCATCTTTTTCAACCACAATGGTATGAAATTAGAAATCAGTTACAAGAAAAAAAAACTGGAAAAAAAAAACACACACATGTGGAGGCTAAACACCATGCTACTACACAACCAATGGGTCAACACAGAAATGAGAGGAAATAAAAAAATACATGGAGACAAATGAAAATGCAAACACAACACCCCAAAATCTTTGGGATGCAGCAGAAGCAGGGCTAAGAAGGAAATTTATAGCAATATAGACGTACCTCAAGAAATATGAAAAATCTCAAAAAATCTAATGACACAAAGAAATGGAAAGACATTCCATGCTCATGGATTGGTAGAACAAATATTAATAAAATGTCTATACTAACCAAAACAATGTAAACATTTAATTCAATCCCTATGAAAATACTATCAGCATTTTTCACAGAAGTAGAACAAAAAAATCCTAAAATTTGAGAACCACTGCTACTGTTGCATTCTCTGACTCCATTTGGCCAATTCCCACCACTACCACCACCATGCCCCAGAGGAGCCCCGGTATGGCTGCCCAGTCAGGTACACTGCCTCACCCTTGTTCACCTGTCCATGCACCCGCTGCCCTCGTTGCCACACTGGTCTGCTCTCTGGCCAACCTTGCCCAATGGGGCAGATGGTGTTCATGGCTAATAGGGTGGCTATTGGCTCAGCTGTGGGACACATTGTTGGTAGTACCCCGACTGGAGCTTTCAGTGGGGGAGGCTCGGAGCCCACCCAGCCTGCTGCTCAGCAGGCACCCACCCACTCTGTCCCCTAGCCCCTGCAGATGGGGTGCTGGGCTTATGAGATCAAGCAGCTCCTTGACTGCTCCACCAGTCAGAGTACTCTGTCCCTGAATGAGGGCTTGAGCAGGCCCTGAAGCAATGCAAATTCAACCATAGTCTAAGCTCCCTCTCTTGAAGATCCATGGGCCAGCCCTGCACTCACCTTTACCCCTTCACCAACAGCCAGACCATGATGTCATATTGTACCCACGTAGCTGGAATTGGGAGTGAGGATGGGGATTTTCACCCCACAGATGACTAGAATCACAAATGTGTAATTAGAAGTGTCTATTTTTTTAGCCTAAAATTTATATGGAACCACAAAAGACCCCAAATTGCCAAAGCAATTTTGAGAAAGAAAAGCAAGGCTGGAGATACCACAAATCCAGACTTCAAGCTATATTACAAAACTGTAGTAATCAAAACAGTATTGTACTAGCATAAAAATAGACATAGATAAATGGAACAGAACAGAAAACCCAAAAATAAACCCATAATTATAGGGTCAGTTAATCTTTGACAAAGCAGGAAAAAATATGCAATAGGAAGAAGACCGTCTCTTCAACAAGTGGTGTTGGGAAAACCAGTTAGCTACATGCAAAAGAATGAAACTGGACCACTTTCTTACACCATACACAAAAATAAATTCAAAATGGATTAAAGACCTAAATGTGAGACCTGAAGCCATAAAAATCCTAGAAGAGAACACAGGCAGTAAGGTCTCTGACATTGGCCATCACAACATTTTTCTGGATATGTCTCCTGAGACAAGGGAAATAAAAGCAAAAATAAACTATTGGGACTATATTAAAAAAAAGCTTCTACACAGCAAAGGAAACAATAAAACTAAAAGGCAACCAATGGAATGGGAGAAGATACTTGCAAATGACATATCTGATAAAGAGTTAGTATTCAAAATATATAAAGAACTCAATAAACTCAGCACCCAAAAATCAAACAATCCAATTTAAAATGGGCAGAAAATATGAACAGACATTTCTCCAGAGAAGACATCCAAATGGCCAACAGACACATGAAAAGATACCCAACATCACTCATCATCAGGGAAATGCAAAGCAAAATTATAATGAAATTTCACCTCACACCTCTCAGAATGTCTTACACACACACACACACACACACACACAAGAAACAAGTGCTGACAGGGGTGTGTAGATAAAGGAACCTCTTGTACTCTTGGTGGGAATGCAAACTGGTGTAGCCACTTTGGAAAACAGTATGGAGGTTTCTCAAAAAGTTAAAAATAGAGGTGCCTAGGTGGCTCAGTTGGTTGAGCATCTGGCTCTTGATTTCAGCTCAGCTCATGATCCCAGGGTCCTAGGATTGAGCCCTGCATCAGACTCCATGCTGAGTATGGAGCCTGGTTGGGATTCTCTCTCTCTCTCTCTCTCTCTCTCTCTCTCTCTCTCTCTTTTCTCCCTCTGCCCCTCCCTCTCCTCATTGCCCCACTTGTGTGCTCTCTCTCTCTCAAATTAAAAAAAAATTTTTAAGTTAAAAATAGAACTACCCTATGATCCAGTAATCGTGCTACTGGATATTTACCCCCCAAATACAAAAACACTTATTCAAAGGAATACACGCACCCCTATGGTTATACCAGCATTATTTACAATAGCCAAATTATGTAAGCATAATATGGGAATATTATTCAGCCACAGAACAGAATGAAATCTTGCCAGTTGCAACAACATGGATGTACCTAGAGAGTATATGCTAAGTGAAATAAGTCAGTCAGAGAAAGACGAATATGGTATGATTAGACTCATATGTGGAATTTAAGAAATGACATAAATGAGCAAATGGAAAAAACAACAAAGAGAGAATAAGAAACAGACGCTCAACTATTGAGAACAAACTGATGGTTACCAGAGGGGAAATGGGTAGGGGAATGGGTGAAGTAGGTGATAGGGGATTAAGGAGTGCACTAGTTGTGATGAACACTGGGTGATGTATAGAATTGTTGAATCACTATATTGTATACCTATACTGAAACTAATATAACACTGTATGTTAACTATATGGGAATTAAAATTTTAAAAATAAAAAAATAAACAATCTAAACTTACATTTAAAGGAACTAGAAAGAAAAGAACAAATAAAGCCCAAAGTTAGTAGAAGGAAGAAAATAATAAAGATCAGAGCAGAAATAAATGAAACCGAAACCAAAATCAACAAAATCAAAAACTGGTTCTTTAAAAAGATAAATAAAATTGATAAACCTCTAGCCTGGACTTATCAAGAAAAGAGAGAGAGAGAGAGAATCCAAATAAAATCAGAAATAAAAGAGAAGTAACAACCAACACGACAGAAATATAAAGGATTATAAGAAAATACTATGGAAAATTATATGTCAAGTTGGACAACCTAAAAGAAGTGGATAAATTCCTAGAAACATACAATCTTCCAATACCAAATCAGGAAGAAATAGAAAATCTGAACGGAAAAATAACTAGTAACAAAATTGATCAGTAATCAAAAACTCCCAACAAACAAAAATCTAGGACCAAGTGACTTCACATGTGAATTCTACAAACATTTATTTCTTTTTTATTATTAAAACTTTTTTTGAGAGAGAGAGAGATCAAGCACGAGTGGGGCAGGGGCCGAGAGAAAAGGAGAGAGAGAATTTTAAGCAGGTTCCATGCTTAGCGTGGACCCCAACCACTGAGCCCAATCCCTGATCCTGACCACTGAGCCTGTTTCGGGGCTTGATCTCAAGACCATGAGATCATGACCTGAACTGAAATCAAGAGTTGGGTCCTCAACCAATTGAGCCACCAAGACACTCCATATTCTATAAACATTTAAAGAAAAGTTAACACCTATTCTCCTCAAACGATTCCAAAACATTGAAGAGGAAGGAAAGCTTCCAAATACATTCTTTTTTTTTTTTTTAACATTTATTTATTTTTGAGAGACAGAGTATGAGCAGGTGAGGGGCAGAGAGATAGGGAGACACAGAATTCGAAGTAGGCTCCAGGCTCCAAGCTGTCAGCACAGAGCCTGAAGCAGGGCTCAAACCCACAAACTAGGAGATCATGACCTGAGCTGAAGTCGGACGCTTAACTGACTGAGCCACCCAGGCGCCCATCCAAATACATTCTATGAGGCCAGTATTACCCTGATACCAAAACGAGACAAAGATACTACAAAGAAAGAAAACTACAGGCTAATATAGTGGCCTTGGTGAAAATAGATACAAAAACCCTCAATAAAATATTAGGAAACCCTTTCCAACAATATATTAAAAGGATCATTCACCATGATCAAGTGGGATTTATTTTAGGGATGCAAGAATCGTTCAGTATTCACAAATCAATCAATGTGATACACTACATTAACAAAATGAAGTATAAAATCATATGATCATCTCAATAGATGGCAGAAAAAGCATTTGACAAAATTCAACATTTGTTCATGATAAAAACTTTCAACAAAGTGGGTTTAGAAGGAACAAAACTCAACATAATAAAGGCCGTATATGACGAACCCACAGCTAACATTATACTCAATGGTAAAAAAAACTGATAGTTTTTCCTCTAAGATCAGGAACAAACAAGGATGTTCACTCTTGCCACTTTTGTTCAACATAGTAATGGAAGTCCTAGCTGCAACAATCAGATAAGAAAAAGAAATGAAAGCCATTTATATTGGTAAGAAGTCAAACTGTCACTATTTGTAGATGATGTGATACACATAGAAAACCCTAAAGACTCCACCTAAAAACTGTTAGACTATTAGAACTAATAAATAAAGCAATAAAGTTACAAGATACAAAATTAATGTACAGAAATTGATTGTGTTTTATACATTAATAAAAAAAGTAGCAGAAAGATAAATTAAGAAAACAATTCCATTTACAATTGCACCAAAGAATGAACTAATTAGGAATAAACTTAATCAAGGAGGAAAAAGACTTGTAATTTGAAAACTATTTAACATTGATGAAAGAAATTGAAGATGACACAAACAAATGGAAAGACATGCCATGCTCATGGATTGGAATAGTTAATATTCAAATAACAACAGCATTTTTCACAGAACTAGTACAAAAAATCCTAAAATTTGTATGGAACCACAAAAGATCCCAAACAACCAAAGCAATCTTGAGAAAAAAGAATGAAGCTGAAGGTTTCATAGTCTCAGATTTCAAGATATACTACAAAGCTATAAAACTCAAAACAGTGTGGTACTGGCATAAAAACAGACACACTAATTAATAGAATAGAAAGCCTGGACATAACCCCATGCTTATATGGTCAATTAGTATATGACAAAGGAGGCAAGAATATACAATGGAGGAAAAGACAGTTTCTTCAATAAATAGTGCTTGGAAAACTTGACAGCTACATGCAGAAGAATGAGACTGGACCACTTTTTTTATGCCATACCCAGAAATAAAGTTGAATAAAAACCTAAATGTGTGACCTGAAGCCATACAACTTCTAGAAGAAAACATAGACTGTAATCTCTTACAGATTAGCCTTAGCAATATTCTTTTATCTATGTCTCCTTAGGCAAGAGAAACAAAAGCAAAAAACCAGAAAATAAAAAGACACTATTGAGACTACACCAAAATAAAAACTTTTGCAGAGTGAAGAAAACTATTGACAAAATGAAAAGGCGACCTGGGGCACCTGGGTGGCTCAGTAGGTTAAGCATCTGACTTTGGCTCAGGTCATGATCTCACAGTTCATGAGTTTGAGCTCTGCATCAGGCTCTCTGCTGTCAGCACAGAGCCTGGTATCATCTGTTACCCGCTCTCTCTGCCCCTCCCCCACTCAAATGCTCGCGCTCTCTCTCTCTCTCTCTCTCTCTCTCTCTGTCTCTGTCTCTGAAAATAAACAAACTTAAAACAAGAAAGAAAGAAAAGGCAACCTACTGAATGAGAGAAGATATTCACAAATGATATCTCCCATAAGGGATTAGTATCTACAATATACAAAAAACTTATACAACTCAACACCAAAACAACAACAACAACAACAACAAAAAATTAATCTGATTAAAAAATGGGCAAAAGACCTGAATAGACTTTTTCCAAAGTCATACAGATACCCAACAGGTATGTGAAAAGATGCCCAACATCAATAAATCATCAGGTAAATGCAAAGTTAAAACCACAATGAGATATTACATTACACCTGTCAGAATCAAAAAGTGAAAGAATGAATAAATGAATGAATTAATTAACTGAAAAAAATAACAAGTGTTGGAAGGATATGGAGGCAAGTGAACCCTCATGTAGTGTTTGTGGGAATGTAAACTGATGAAACCATTGTAGAGGACAATGGTTGTTCTCTATTTGAGGTTGCTCAAATATTAAAAATAGAACTCCCATGTGATGCAGTAATTCCACAAATGGGTATTTATCCAAAGAAGTGAAATCAGTAGTTTGAAAAGATACATGCATCCCTATGTTTAATTCAGCATTATTTACAATAGTCAAGATATGAGAGCAACCCAAGTGTCCATCAATAGTTGAATAGATAAAGAAGAGGTGGTATATACACAATGGAATATTACTCGGTCTTGAAATCTTGATATTCATAACAACATGGATGGATCTAGAGGGTATGATACTAAGTAAAATAAGTCAGTGAAAGACAAACCGTATGATTTCATTATACGTGAAATCTAAAAAACAAAACAAATTAACAAGCAAAGCAGAAACAGACCCATAAATACAGAGACAAGTTGGTGATTGCCAGAGGGGAGGAGAGTAGGATAGGCAAAATGGGTGAGGGGGATTAGGAGGTACAGTTTTCCAGTTATGGAATGAATAAGTCATAGGGATAAGAAGTACAGCATAGGGGATATAGTCAGTGATATTTTAATAGTCTTGTATGGTGACAGATGGTAGCTGCACTCATGGGGAGCATAGTACATAGAGTTGTGGAACCAATATGTTGTACACCTGAAACTTATGTAACATTATGTGTCAACTATACCTCAATAAAAAAATAGAATTTGTAAATAAGAAGAAAAATAAATAAAATTAACTGCTACTAAGAAAACAACAAAGGTTCATACCTTAGGATAGTTTTCTTGAAACATTTTCCAAAACATCACAATTCCTAAATTGAGAACCATAGTGTAAATCCAGGAAGAAATTCTACCTCAAATTTGACTAAATATCTAGAAGTAATGATTTTCTCTTTGTTCACACTCGTGTAGGGGTTTTTAATTTAGATGTCATTAACATTCAGATTTTAAATTTGATAGACATAAGCTATAAAGACAGCCCACCTGTAGAGATGTGACCAAAATGGGATTCTTACTGCACACTCATTCCAGGTAAACCTAAAGTTGATTTGTTTTGTTTTGCTTTGTTTTGTTTTGTTTTGATACTGGTAAGAAGTTCGTGTTTTACATTAGTAATTTTTGCCTTTCTCTCTCTCTCCAGAACACAAGAGAATTTCAGCTTGTTCTCAAAGAATACCAAAATAGTCAGAAAGAAAGAAAGAAAGAAAGAAAGAAAGAAAGAAAGAAGAAAGAAAGAAAGAAGAAAGAAAGAAAGAAAGAAAGAAAGAAAGAAAGAAAGAAAGAAAGAAAGGCTCTTAAGCTCTCCTAAGCACATAATCAGATCTTTCCATCTCTTATGGGGACTATTGTTTGGTAAATTGTGTTTTATGTTCCAAAAGAGCAAAGTGGCAGTATTCTAGTACACGTACAGTTTTACAACAAAGTCCTGTAAAATTTCATGTTCTCATTTTTAAATATGTGGGCTCTTAAGGGCAGTCTTATGGGTAAGTGATAAAGAAATGTGGTGATTACATACCTGACACCTTTTGTATTTGAATTTGATCATTTGATTCATGAAAAAAACCTCAAGCTTGATTTGCAGGTCATTTTGATAGCCTTGTCTTGATAGCATTTCATTGCTTGTGAGCTTTGCATTCTGCTTTTTATTTGTTGGTTTTACTTTTCAGTGAAATGAGTTGGTAGTTCTAATGGTATCTATGCTTTAGATAAGTAAAAAATAAAGAGAGAAGGCTTCTTAGACTTCTTGATCACATTAATATCCTCTGGTAAAAATGATAGGCCTGAATAGAAGAGACAGTTGTGAATTTAGAATTTTTCTTCTTTTGATTCATTCTGTAAGTTACAAGAAACACATGAAACAAAAAATTCTGAGAACTAACGTTTAAACTCAACTGTTAAAAACTAAGAAAAATTATGAGTTAAAAACTGGGTGTCAGTCACTGAGTATGCCAAGCAAACTTATTTCTTGCTCTTTTAACTACTTTTTCAAACAGGTTAAAAACTGATAAGAAGCTCTTGGGAAACTCTTATCAGTCATTGCAAAAAATAGGTTAACCCATCCTAATCTGGCAAAGACTTAAAAGGCCTACATTCCTAAAAGCATTAGGGGATTTTTTTTTTCTACTTGCTAAGTATGCTGTATGAGAATCATTTTTTGTGACAACAAATTCAGAGTTAAAATATCTTTTTATTCATGTGATATGCTCTATGAGTGCATTCGTAGCCTATAAATGAGATGGTTGCTTAAGCTGACACTGCAAAACATTGCAGGAAGTGTTGATTAGAATTTGCACATTTGTTCTGAGTTTGTGAATTCCAAGCAGGTTTGCTAATGGAGAAGCAGTACCTTTTTCACAACTCTTCAGCTCTAGACCATGGCCACCTATGTGTGTTTCCTATATGGTGACTGCTGTTAATATTTTGTGTATATCCTTCCTACCTTTTCTTCTCTTCATATACATTTTTTTACTTTGCAAAGTTAATCTCATTGTGTACTTGCTATTTTATTACTTTTTTCACTAATGGTGTGTTATTAATTTTTTGAAAAATATATTCAACCTTGTAAGACAATCTATCACCTAGCTATAACATAATTTATTAAACTACTTTCCTATTCATATGTGGAATTTAAGAAACAAAACAGTTGAACATAGGAGGAAAAAGGAGAGAGAGAGGCAAACCATAAAGCAGACTTTTAACTATGGAGAACCAACTGAGGGCTGCTGGAGGGGTGGTGTGTGGGAAAGATGGGTTAAGTGGGTGATGGGGATTAAGTGGGGCAGCTGTGAAGAGCACTGGTTGTTGCATGTAAGTGATGAATCACTAACTCCTACACCTGAAACTAATATTACACTGTATGTTAACTAACTGGAATTTGAATAAAAACTTGGGGAAAAAACCCTACTTTTCTATTGTTAGATACTTAGGCTATGTCCTATTCTTACCTATTATACATACTGTTGTAACTAGAATCCTTGAACTTAAATCTTTAGGCACATCCTAATTGTTTCCTACAGATAAATTCCCAAAAATAATATTTTTGGACAAAAAGGCAAATATTTTAAATGATCACTACCCTGAGATAGCCATTGCCAACAGTTTGATGCATATTTTTACAATCTTTTTAGAATAAAATAATATTTATGGGTTTCAATGTATGTATACATACAGGAAACCTAGTTAGGAGTCTATAAGCAGTAATACAGGAGACAAATCAGAGTAGCTTGCAGCAGGGCTCAGTGGTAGGGGTAGTGAATGGTGGTCAGATTCTGGATATATATATATTTAATTTTTATTTTATTTTTTTAATTTTAGATCCAAGTTAGTTAGCATATAGTGCAACAATGATTTCAGGAGTAGATTCCTTAATGTCCTTTACCCATTTATCCCATACCCCCTCCCACAACCCCTCCAGTAACCCTCTGTTTGTTCTTGGATATATATATTTTTTTTTAGGAAGACCAATCGGATGTAGAGTATGAGAGAAAGAAATGCGTGCAGACTTATTCCCAAGTTTTGGAGGACTGAGCATTTGGAAGGATGACATTGACATCAAGTGGCAGGGGAAATTCTGTAGGTGGAGCAGATTGAGGGAGAGGAAAGAACAGGATTCAGCTAGGAGAGAGTGAGAGTGGGATGTCTATTAGGTATCCAAGTAGAGATGGCCAATAAGCTATTAAATATATGAGTCTAGAGTTCTGCAGTGAGCAGGTATGGGAAATATAAATTTGGGCATCATTGGCATACAGATATTTGAAGCCAGGAGACTGGGTGAGATTACCAAGGGAATGAGTACAGACAAAGAGAAGAGTTCGGACCAGGGAGGAGAGCATTCTGATGTGAAAAGCACTTACTATGCACCAGGCACTCTTCTATGTGATTTGCATAGATTATAGGTTGACTCATTTAATCTCCAAAGCAACTCAATGGAGGGGTACTATTATTAACCCCATTTTACAGAAGAGGAATCTGAGGCACAGAAAGCTTAACTCAGTAAATCAATAACTATTTTATGATATTAAATTATGAAATAAGTTATAACTCCCTTTTAAAATAATGCAAACTCATTCTGAAATAAATCATGTAAACTTTTTCTGCACAGGCTTTATCCATCATGTCTCAAAAATCACAGTTATACATTCCAGTTATATTTTAATAAATCAGCATGACTAATCTGTTCAAGGGTGCTTTTCTTTTCAGCTGACAGCACATTCTAGAAGGAATCCTGAGGAGACACCGAAAAAGGAAAAAGAGCTTATTTTCAAAAAGGAGATAAGGAGAGCCATTTTTAGAGTTTAATGTTTCTTAAAGACATTGTGTTTATTTGCTTTCATGAGTCTCTTCCTCAAGAATCATGTATTGTTTAATTATATTTAAGGATGGGAGAAGCAAGTTAATAAAGGGGAATTATCATCACTCCTACCCGTCTCACCCTATACCATATTCAGCATATCTCAACAGGGAGGTTTCTAAGGCTATTCTTCACCTGTAACAGAAATATGCAATACACTGAAAACTATAGAAAGCTTATGAAAGAAATTGAAGAAGACACAAAAAAATGGAAAAAGATTCCATGTTCCTGGATTGGAATAACAAATATTGTTAAAATGTTGATACTACCCAAAGCAATCTGCATATTCAATGCAATCCCTATCAAAATAACACCAGCATTCTTCACAGAGCTAGAACAAATAATCCTAAAATTTGTATGGAACCAGAAAAGACCCCGAATAGCGAAAGTGATCTTGAAAAAGAAAACAAAAGCAGGAGGCATCACAATCCCAGCTTCAAGCTATACTACAAAGCTGTAATCATCAAGGCAGTATGGTACTGGCACAAGAACAGACACTCAGATCAATGGAACAGAATAGAGAACCCAGAAATGGACCCACAAACGTTTGGCCAACTAATCTCTGACAAAGCAGGAAAGAATATCCAATGGAATAAAGACAATCTCTTCAGCAAGTGGTGCTTGGAAAACTGGACAGCTACGTGCAGAAGAATGAACCTGGACCACTTTCTTACACCATACACAAAAATAAACTCAAAATGGATGAAAGACCTCAATGTAAGACAGTAAGCCATCAAAATCCTCGAGGAGAAAGCAAGCAAAAACCTCTTTGATCTTGGCCGCAGCAACTTCTCACTCAACACGTCTCCGGAGGCAAGGGAAACAAAAGCAAAAATGAAATACTGGAACCTCATCAAAATAAAAAGCTTCTGCACAGCAAAAGAAACAATCAGCAAAACTAAAAGGCAACCGACAGAATGGGAGAAGATATTTGCAAATGACATAGCAGATAAAGGGTTAGTATCCAAAATCTATAAGGAACTTATCAAACTCAACACCCAAAAAACAAAGAATCCAGTGAAGAAATGGGCAAAAGACATGAAGAGACACTTCTCCAAAGAAGACTTCCAGATGGCCAACCAACACATGAAAAAATGCTCCACGTCACTCATCATCAGGGAAATACAAATCAAAACCACAATGAGATACCACCTTACACCTGTCAGAATGGCTAACATTAACAATTCAGGCAACAACAGATGTTGACAAGGATGCGGAGAAAGAGGATCTCTTTTGCATTGTTGGTGGGAATGCAAGCTGGTGCAGCCACTCTAGAAAACAGTATGGAGGTTCCTCAAAAAACTAAAAATAGCACTACCCTACGACCCAGCAATTGCTCTACTAGGCATTTATCCAAGGGATACAGGTGTGCTGTTTCAAAGGGACACATGCACCCCCATGTTTATAGCAGCACTATCAACAATAGCCAAAGTATGGAAAGAGCCCAAATGTCCATCGATGGATGAATGGATAAAGAAGGTGTGGTATATATATACAATGGAGTATTACTTGGCAATCAAAAAGAATGAAATCTTGCCATTTGCAACTACGTGGATGGAATTGGAGGGTATTATGCTAAGTGAAATTAGTC
Organism: Acinonyx jubatus; assembly: GCF_027475565.1. Classification (NCBI taxonomy): domain Eukaryota; kingdom Metazoa; phylum Chordata; class Mammalia; order Carnivora; family Felidae; genus Acinonyx; species Acinonyx jubatus. The sequence goes on along the minus strand of NC_069382.1, from coordinate 77,712,545 downwards.
AGAGAAAGACAAAAATCATATGACTTCACTCATATGAGGACTTGAAGAGACAAAACAGATGAACATAAGGGAAGGGAAAACAAAAATAATACAAAAACAGGGAGAGGGACAAAACATAAGAGACTCATAAATATGGAGAACAAACTGAGGGTTACTGGAGGGGTTGGGGGGGGATGGGCTAATTGGGCAAGGGACACTAAGGAATCTACTCCTGAAATTATTGTTGCACTATATACTAACTAATTTGGATGTAAATTTTAAAAAAGTAAAAAATAAAACAAGTTAAAAAAAAAGAAATGTGCATAAGACAGGGAAAGACAATAGTCACCATCTGGGTTAATCATTGTAGAAGGCTTCCAGACAAAAATATTTCAAATTGTCCCCTTGGTACCCTGGAGATTTTTACATCTTGGGACAAGTGTGCAGATGAATGAACTTGCAGTGTGCTTTTCTACCTTCTCCTCTTCCGTGCAAACAGAGTCACTGTGAAAGGGGAGGTGGGCAGGAGAACTTGCAAAATGGTTTTTTTCAGATAAATTTTAGGATAAAGGACAACTGGAAGTTGAGGATCTGGAAATAACAATTTTCCTGCCAACAGTGCTCCTTGAAAAGTATTCACAAACTTTTGGGGGTTCCTATAACTCAGGTTGAAGACTACTTTCTTAAATAATTTGAATAGGGAAGAAAAAAAGGGAGATCTTAAAACACCAAGTAACTACAGAGATATTCCTTTATGAGACCAAAATATGAAAGGATAGATAGATGTGTACATTTACATAAATACTAGAGAGCAGCATGAACCTTGACTAATAATATCAGGGAAAGCAGAATCCAGAAGGAACTTAGACATGTGAAACATAGTTAAAAAAAAAAAAAAAAAAGGAAAAAAAAGGGTGGGCGTGGGGGTGGGGGTGGGGAGTGCCCTTTTAAGGTCATGTTCATGGCAAGAACAAAACTGTAAAGACTCTGGGGAAAATGATGTAATGTTTAAAAGATAACAGAGAAAGCAGAACTAGCCAAAGTCTCTTTTTCTCCATTCTTCTCTCAATAACTACCTTCAAATGAAAAGGGTAAAAGAATAATGGTAGGAGGAAACATAAATTCAAGGAAGGTAAGAAGCAAATTTAATTCTTTTAATGAATTTTTTTTATGCCCAGATAAATTGTATCCTGAGATATTTAAAGGACTTGTAATTGTAATCATGTAACCACAGTTAACAATCACAGAAAATAATTTTATAAACATAGTCTGCATAGATTCATTAAGAATCAATGCTGTCAGGGGTGCCTGGGTGGCTCAGTCAGTTGAGTGTCTGACTCTTGGTTTCCGCTTGGGTAGTGATCTCACAGTTTCATGGGTTCAAGCCCTGCCTCGGGCTCTGTACTGACAGCATGGGGCCTGCTTGCGATTCTCTCTCTCCCTTGCTTTCTACCCCCCCACCCCCCACTCATGCTCTCTCTGACTCTCTCAAAATAAAGAAATAAAGAAATGAAATAAAGAATAAATAAATAAATAAAGAATAAAGAAATGTATTTTTAAATTTTAATTTTCAAACTTAAAAAAATTAAAAATGAATCAACACTGTCAAACTAACCTTACATCTAAGAACTTATTATTCAACTTAAGACCTAGTGTTTGTATCTTTTTCATTTAACATTATATTGGAGTATTTCTCTAATATTTTTCATGAAATAGTCTTCTGCACTATAATTTTAGATAGCTAAAATTAGTGCTCAAAGTATGAATATACCCTGAATTGTTTAATCAATCCACCATGGTCAAGTTTAGACAATTTCATATTTTTGGCTTTTAAAAACCATGCTAAGGTTAAGATCATTTTGCATAAAACTTTATAAATCACTATTTTTTTTTTAAATTTTAGGTTGAATTCCCACAAGGAGAATAAATGAATCAATGGCATCACATTTCAAAGAAATTTTAATAAGTATCACCAAAACTGCCTCCAGAAGGAAATACCTGTTTATATTCTCAACAACAATATATGAATGACTGGTTTTCTAACCCTTATAATTACTGGAAGATTTTGGTAGAAAAACTTTATACTTGTGTTTTTTTATTGTGGTAAAATGTATACAACATACAATTCACCATTTTAACCACTTTTTAAAAAGATTTTTTAATGTTTTTACCTTACTTTAGGGGGGGTGGGAAGGGGCAGAAAGAGACGGAGAGACGGATATCCCAAGCAGGCTCTGTGCTGTCAGTGCAGACCCCAACATGGGGCTTGAATCCACAAACCGTGAGATCATGGACCTGAGCTGAATCAAGAGTTGGAGGTTTAACTGACTGAACCCCCGAACACCCCTACCATTTTAACCACTTTTAAGTACACAATTCAGGAGCATTAAATATATTTGTAACATGCAACCATCACCACTATTTCCAGAACTTTTCATCATCCCAAACAGATACCAAACCTGTTAAACAAAAACTTAAAAATATATATTAAAATATATTACCAGGTGCATGGGTGGGCTCAGTCAGTTAAGCTTCTGACTTCAGCTCAGGTCATGATCTGTTTGTGAGTTTGAGCCCTGCATTGGGCTCTGTGCTGACAGCTCAGAGCCTGGAGCTGCTTCGGATTCTGCATCTCTCTCTCCCCTCTCTCTGTCTCTATCTGCCCCTCCCCTGCTCATATTGTCTCTCTCTCTCTCTCAAAAATAAGCGTTAAAAAGTATATTACCATTCTCTTGCTTTATGTTATTAAATCCCATCAGCAATACTCTTCCCCCTTCCTAATATCTTAGAATTCTTCTGTATTAGTCAGAATAGGACAGGCTGTACCATGGTAACACATAACCCCCAAATCCTATGGCTAACAGATTCAGTTCTCACACAAGTTTCATAGTCTACACCGGCCAGTGAGTGTACTTGCTTCTCAGTCTTTCAGAGGCTCAGGCTAAGGGAGACCCAATCATGTCATGGCTTCAGAGTTTGGAACATGAGGCCTTCAAGGTTACCAAGGCAGGGCAAGGAAGTGCTGTAGAGCCTTGAACCAGCAATCAAATGCTTCAGCCTGGAAATGGCACATGCCACTTGTAAGAACTTTGTTAGACCTGGTAACACGGTCGAAGGGGACACGTATATTCCTTCCTTGTTATCTGAAAGAGAGGAGAACTGGGTATGTGGTCTCTACATCTTCATCTGTACCCTCCCTGATACAAAATTGGCCTCATTTAACTATTTGCATTTTTTTTCCTATTAGTGAAGCCCACACGTTAACGTTTTGCTTTATGTAGTGCCACAAGAAATCCTGGAATAAGTGAAAACAGTTAATTTAGAAGAATAGTAATTTGATCTAAGTGACAAGTCACATATCACAGAGTAATATATAAACACTGCTGTGGCTGACATGTTAAATTGCCATCTTTGGGCCCAGTTTTCTTCATAAATTCTAAATAAAAAAATTGAGTTTATTTATTTTGAGAGAGAGAGAGACAGTATGAATGGGGGAGGGGTAGCGACAGAGGGTGAGAGGGAAAGAGAGCATCTCAAGCAGGCTCTGCACTGTCAGCGCAGACCCTGATGCCAGGCTTGAACCCATGAAACTGTGAGATCATGACCTGAGCCGAAACCAAGAGTCAGACGCTTAACAGACTGAGCCACCCAGGTGCCCCAACAAATTATAACTTTTGAAGTACATGCTGAACTTTTTAGTAGCACTGGGCCCTCTGGTTTTCATGTGGTTAGGCATGTCATTGTGGACGCACCATGGAGGATGATAAATATTGACCAACACTTGACAAGTTCATTAGCAACTTTTTTAAGAAATGGGAAATCAGTACTTGATTTCTCATTAAACATGCATTCTTTCTTTCAGCTCATTCCTGCCAAAAGTTATCTTTTGTACAAAAAAAAAAAAGTTACCAATCAGTAAAGTACTTACATAGTCATACATTTGTACAGCACAATAAAGGACAAATGACTGTAGGTGTGGAGTTTGGATTACTCTATGTTTGATAGTAGCTCTACTCACCCTCATTTTCTTTTATACCTTACACTCAACCTGTAAGTGTTTATGCTTCATGTTGACTCCGATAGCCAGACAACTTCACTCATCTTGCAGGTTACTGCATGGGCCATTCTACTGACACATCAAATAGCCAGCAAGAGTAGCAGTGTAAAACCACTTCTCCAATGGCCACTGGAAGGAGTAACTGTCCCCACCTGATCATATTCCTGGGGGTTTCATTGTACCCACAGGTGCCCTTTATGTGGTTCTTGAAAGTGTGTTGGTTACACTGCTTCTGGAAAGGTCAGTAAAAGAGAGGTACGTTATCCTTAGTCACCTTTCAGGTTTTCTACTTGTCAAAGTAAGAACTCTGTTCACTGCTTATGTGTCTCATGTACTACTAGATGAGACCATGGCTGGAGACTAAATACAGGGTAGAGGTCCAGGAATCCATCTTGGCTTAGTTTTTTTAAAAATCTTTTCAATGCAGTTATTTATAGTAAAACTCCATTTAAAAATGACACATCTGGGGCACTGAGGTGGCTCAGTAAGTTGAGCGTCTGACTCTTGATTTCAGCTCAGGTCATGATCTCACAGTTGTGAGATGGAGTGCCGCATGGAGCTTTTTGAGATTCTCTCTCTCCCTCTCCCTCTGCCCCTCCCCTGCTCACATGCATTCTCTCTCTCTCTCTCTCTCCTTTTCTCTCTCTTGCTTTCTCTCAAAAAAAAAAAAGTAAAAAAAAAAAAAAAAAAGACATTCAGGGGAAAATTGTAAAAGGGAGGGGATTCCAAAGGTGTAAAGCAGGCCAGTTACAGTCAAAGGGGGATATAATAGGGTTCCACAGAGGAACGGAACCAACAGAATATGTACAAAATATGTACAGATATAGATGAGGAGATTTATTGTAGAAATTGGCTTGTGTGGTTATGGGGACTGAGAAGTCCCCCAGTCTGTCATCTACAAGCTGGTGAATCAGGAAAACTGGTGGTGTGTAATTCAGTCTGAGAACCAGGGTGAGGGCTGTTGGTGTAAGCCCTGGAGTTTGAAGCCCCAAGAATCAGAAGCCCCAGTGGCTGATGTCCAACGCCTGAGGGCAGGAAAAGATGGATGTCTCAATTGAAGAAGAGAGACAGGGAATTTGCCCCTCCTTTGCCTTTTTGTTGTAATTGGGCTCTCCATGAATTGGATTGGATGATGCCTGCTTGTGTTGGTGAGGGTAGATCTATTCACTCAGTCTACTGAATCAAATACTAATCTCTTCCAATACCCTCACGAACACATCCTGAAGTAATGTTTAACCAGCTCTCTGGGCATCCCTTAGCCCAGTCAAGTTGGCACATAAAACCATCAGAGAGGACTTAAGGTCATGTGACTTAGAGCTAAGTGATCAAAGTTGATAACCTAATGGCTTGTTTGTCCAGTGTGTGCCATGGGCTGCTAGATTTTCTCTCAGAACATAAAGGAGGAGGGTGTTACTGTTTTTTGTTTTATCTTCACCAAATAACTAATTCCAAATATGCCCCACAATTTCCATGAAGGTCCACTGCCAATTATCCAGTTCTAGATAGGCCAATCTAGCAGGCACTGGGTCTAGTATTATTTAATCAGTCTAGGTATTAATTAATCTTTGAGTGCAAGGGGAAAAACCCTGATTCTGGCAACTTAAGCAAAAAGGCATTTCATTTGAAGTATGTGGGATGCTAAAGGAAACCTGAAAACCAGCCTTTGAATGAGTAGCTGGGTAGACTGCCAGGCAGCAGGTCTCTTGACAGTCGTGGCTGGAACAGATGAACTTTGTTTTTTCTGTCAGTTTTTTACTATGCTTCAAAGTCCTGGGAAAAAGAGTCTGGTTGGCTGAGCTTAGGGCATGTACCCTGCCCTTAGCAATGGCAGGCTTAAGAGGAAGGATTAGCAGGAGGCTCCAGGGATCTCTTTGGATTCCCTAGTATGAGCTAGGCCCATGAATTTTACCAAGACTATGTGCTATGTGGGAAAATAATTACTCAGGTGAAAGTCAGGGTGCTTTTGGCAAGTGAGAATAAAGGCTCAGTATCCAAAGATCCCAGTATCTACCACTACAGCAAAAAAAGTGATCATATTAAAAAAAAAAAAGTTTATTTGAGGGAGAAAAAGAGAGAGAGACAGAGTGCAAGTGGGGGAAGGGTAAAGAGAGAGGGAGACAGAGAATCCCAAGCAGGCTCTGCACCATCAGCACAGAGCCAGATGTGGGACTTGAACCCACAAACTGTGAGATCATGACCTGAGCCAAAATCAAGAGCTGGGTGCGTTAACCAACTGAGCCACCTAGGCACCCCCAAGAGTGATTATTTTAATGGCGTCAAAGCCTGAGTACTTATGAATATGTTGAGTTGGTATGTGCTGATTTATTTTACTATTTTCCAATTGTTAGATTGCTTCCTTTTTTGCCCTTCTTTCCTCCCTGCAATAAATAGCCCTAAGCATATACATTAAAATATATACATATATTTATAAATATATAATTAATAATAATAATAATATATACATATTTAGGGCAAATTATTAGGTCTGGAAATATTGGGTCAAAGATAACAGTGAGTATTTAAACTTTTTTCATTTTCTATTTTACTGAAGTGCCAATGAACTCTGAGGGTATGCCTCTAATCATTCTAGATTGGCTTTCCAGTGCCTTCTAGATTGGCCTATCTAGAACTGGATAATTGCCCGTTTGAAGGTCACCCTGTGGAAACCTCTCTCTGGGTCATATCAGGGGCATTTGTGGTGCTGGGAAAAGCATACTGGTTAGAGCTCTCCTCTTTCCTTCTGACATTTTTTATATATATTGCTATCTGGATAAAATAAAGTGCAAGGTCTCTGCTTTGGTCAATTGATTCACATACTACAGAAAAGAGGGCAGCGTTTGCCTTAGGGATCTGTGGGCAGTGGGGAGTGCCTACTGATATAAGTCAGCATACATAATATGATATACCTAGCCCCCTCTTCTCCATGTGAAATCTCTCCAAACCTGGGGGCAGGAAAAGGAGTCATTTCACTATGACAGGGTGCTCCACTTGACCCACATCTTCATGAGCCAGGTTCTTCTAACTCCAAACTTGAGAAGAGTCCTAGATTTCTTCAGAGGATTTTCATTTAAATGTGAGAGAATTGGAAAATCCCGCCTTCCTTCCCTGTCACACCCATTCCCCATTTCCCTACCCCAGTTCACTGGGAATGTCTGCTTCTTAGCCAGGCTGCCAGGCTGGCTGGATTAAGCAGCAATGTGCTTTGTGTTATCATCGTCCCTCTGTCGCTTATTCCCCATGGCTGGAGTACACCAGACTGTAGATGCCTCGAGATTAGGAACTGTCTCACCTTGGCATTCCTTGCAGAAGTTTCCATAGTGCCTTGCTCTTTCCAGGTACTCCATATTTGCTGAATAACATTAGGTAAGTGGAATAGTTCTAGTATTTTCTTGGGGTCCCAATTTCTTCCAAGTTATGTCTCAAACTGCTGGAAAAGGTGAGCATCCTCTAAGAACAATCAGGAAAGCCTGGAGGGGTTCTAAACCCATGCTCAATGTTCTGGGGGAAAGAAGTTAAGCCTGGTGCAGATGCAGATGGATGGGCACTCGCTCCCTCTTCAAGGACTGTATCCCTTCCCATAGTGCTCCAGCCACATGGCCTTTTTCAGTTTCTTGAACTAGCTCTTTGACAAAGCTTTCACTGGGCATGTTTTTTCCCACTTTAGATCATATCCATGTTACCTGAACCCATTGAACTCCTCATCCTTCAGATCTGGATCAGTTGTTAATTCCTCACTAACATCTCAGAAAAGGCCATATTCCTACTACATATAGCATCATGTACAGTTCTTTCCTAGCACTTATCAGTGATTTCATTTAATATTTATATTGTAATTATTCGATATATTCTTTCTCTCTGACTGGAGACTATTAATTCATGAAGGCACAAAGTGTTCACTTGCACAGAAGTGCTTGTTTTGTTCACTACTGTCTTCTTAGTTCTAGGGTCCTCCCTGGTATATAGTGAGTGCTTCGTAAACATTGGAGGCATGAGTAATAGTTTCTCCACAGCACATACATGTACCCACTGCACTCCTGGAAGACACAGAGTGTATTAGAGCATCCCATAGAAACAGAACCAACCAATGGGATGTATAAAAACATATGTTTACTGTGGTATAAATAGATGTATTATTTTTATTGTGGTAAATACATATAACATAAAAGCTACCATTTTAGCCATTTTAAGCATACAGTTTAGCAGGGTTAAGTATAATCACATTGTTGTTCAACCATCACCATTATATTTTATAGATTACTAGTTGACAAACCTGTTGTGTAGCATCCTCGAATCTTAGTGGCTCAACCCACCTTGAGCTCAAAGCGTCTCTATATACACTCCCAAGAAGTCCTATGATCTGGCATTTGCAAGCTGAAGAACCAGAAAGCCAGTGGTGTAAGTCCCAGTCCGAGTCTGAAGGGGAGAGACCCAGGAGCACCAATGTCTGACGGTAGGAGAAGATGGACGTCCCAACTCAGAGAGAGAGAGAGAGAGAGAGAGAGAGAGAGAATTCACCTCCCTCTGCCTTTTTCATTCCAGCCCCTGATGGACTAGATGCTGGCCACCTGCGTTGGTCACCCCCAGCACAAAGAGTGGCTCCACTTGGGTGGCCCAAGCTATTTGGCACTACCCCCACCTCTGCCTCAATGACCAGTTGAGGGAAAGCCTCCAGGTTTAACTGAGATAGGGCATGGCAGTCCTCTAAACAGGCTTGATGCTCAGATTGAAGTAGTTGTGATAGGGGGGCATCTTTCCAGTGTAGAAAGTGGCATTGTTTTTAGGTAAATCTGGAAACGGTGAAGCCATTTGATTCTCACAAAGGAAACTTCCAAAGGGCTGAAGTCAATACTCAGCTGGGGCAGAGCTGAGAAAATCACAGACAAATGAGCTGGAGTGGTGATAAATCTACAGAAGCCTGTCCCCACTCTTCAGGGAGGATTTTAGTGATATGGTCCAATAATTTCTTGTTTATACTATTTTGGCACCTCCCCCCATACTTGTGAGAGAAAACAGACTAATACAGTTTGGAAGACACCCAAAGATTTATCTTATATTTCCTCTCATTATATCATTTATGTTTCGCCATAGCAATAATTTATGTACCTCACTCATATAGGTGTCAGCCTGCAGCAGAGACTGCTAGGTTCCTGCTCAAAATCTATTGTCCTTTTTCTCTTTGTAAGAAAATACAGTTTCTTTCAACACGCGTTTTTGGAGTGCCTGGTGGCTCAGTTGGTTAAGCCTCCGTCTTCGGCTCAGGTAAAAACCTCATGGCTTGTGAGTTCGAGCCCCACATCAGACTCTCTGCTTTCAGCACAGAGCTCCCTTTGGATACTTCGTCTCCCTCTCTCTCTGCCCCTACCCCACACCTTCAAAAATAAATAAACATTTTTTAAAAAGACCATATTTTTCTCTTGCAGGGAAGTGTGGTCATGTGACTAGGTTCTGGCTAATGATACAAAAAACAAAAATGTCTAAGACCTGCAGGAAGGCTGAAAACAGTGCTGACTCAGTTTGGGGGGAGGCACTCTTATCCTTTCCCTTCCTTCACAGAGGGAGCTGTAGGAGCCACCTTGTGTTATGAAGTGAAACGGATTGGAACCCAATGCTTCCCTGGGGACCCTGGAATCACGTTAGGCTATTTACTTCTGGACTTCTTTTACATGAGAGAGAAATAAATTCCTTGTGGTCTAAACTACTGTTATTTTGGATTTTCTGTTATAATGTGTCTGGACCTAATTTTAACTGACTCACCCTGAAACATATCCAAAGAATAGAGTAGAACCCTTATTTGAACTTTATAGGTGGCAACTTTGTTACTCATCAGGGAAAGACAACATGGTATGTGGAGGAACCTACATAAAGGGAAGGTTTCATCTGTATTAACCTCTATTTTATCTAGACTAGAACCTGACCAATTTGCATTGTTTCAAATCCTTATCTAATCCAGGCACTGAGCAAAGCCTAAAAATGCTTACCTGACACACAGAGTTGAATGTCTCCTAGGCACCTAGAGCTTAATGAGTCTGAAGCTGAAATTGACCTTGTCCATCCCAGTCAACACATCAACTTCTTATCCCCTGTTTTCCTTTCAGTGAAATGTTCAGTAAAGTTCATCTCCACCCATCTAACCTATCATGACAGGAGCCTGGGGGCCATCTTTGACACTGTCCTCATTTCTGCACTGTTACTTAGAGGGTGAAGCTATGCCATTTCTTGCCCAGACAACTCCAAAAGCCTTCCCTCTGGACTCCACACAGGAGCTATAGAGAAAACACAAACCAGATCACATTATCATCATGCTGAAAACTCTTCAAAGGCTCCCAACAGCATTATGGTACAATCCAAAATCCTCATATGGCCTATGAGGCTCTGTGTGGTGTGGCCCCTGCCTATCCTCCACCACCTGTGTTGGCCTGAGCCAGTATCTCTCAACGACTATGCTTCAGCTGCCTAACCTCTTTTAGTCTCTTGAATGTACAACTCTTTCTCATTCCAGAGGTTAGCAGAGGCTGGTTCTCTGCCTGGACTACTCTGTTCTCAAGGCCCCCTGTTTAATGGTTAACTCGTACTGATTCTTCTGGTCACTGATTAAATGACCAGAAGTCATTGTCTTCCTGACCTTACTCCTGATTTATATCAGGCTCTCGATTAGAATCTCTCACACATCCTTTACTCTAACTGTATGGCACTTTAATTTTAAATTAGATATATATTTATGTGTGGTTTTGTGTTTTGTTTTGTTGTGTTGTTGCTGTTGTTTGGTACCATGCCAATTTCCCTCTAGAGAACAAAAGCACAGTGAGGATAGACACTGTTTTGTATTCTGCTGTATCACCAACACCTAGTATGGTTCGTAATACATATAGAAACTTCACAGATATTTGTGGGAAGAATGAATTGATTAATGAACAAAAATGGGGCCTAGGAACTCTGGAGCATCTGCTTTTGTGATCACTTTCCTTGAATTCTGTCTTACATGGTTTAATGCTATGATTTTAGGAGGACAGTTTTCCCTGCCCCCCCTCCCCCATTTTTCACATACTGGTGGAATGTAATCTTCATCTCTGCCTCCTCCTGACCATCAGCATTCTTGCTTTCAGCAGGTGCTTTACAACAACAAAAATTACTATTAACAAAAATTTTATTAAGTTTTCTCAACCAACTTGCACTTGCAGCATCATTGTCTCCATGCCATGGATGGTAAGCCTGAGATTTAGAGATTTTCCTTTGCCAAGCTGGTACAACTACTAAGTAGGGAAGCTGACTAGGAGCTCCTAAATTTCTTTTTTTTTAATGTTTATTTTTATTTTTGAGGCGGGGGAGGGGCAGAGAGAGAGGGAGACACACAATGTGAAGCGAGCTCCAGGCTCTGAGCTGTCAGCACAGAGCCTGACGTGGGGCCTGAACTCACAGACCTCGAGATCATGACCTGAGCCAAAGTCGGACACTTGACTAAGCCACCCAGGTGCCCTGGAGCTCCTAAATTTCTTTAGGAGAAATGGTACCATTGTACCATAAGGGTTTCCCTTACTTGGCCACACTTCTCATTCATTCCACAGTTACTGATCATTTCTACCAGGCCAGGTACAAGGTGTAACTGAATAAAACTAATTAGGGCCTTCCGCTCTTGGTGATCATTGGTAGAGCTATTTAGTATTGAATTAAGATTTAAAAAAATTTTTTTATTGTTTATTTGTTCCTGAGGGAGAGAGAGAGTGTGTGAGTGGGAGAGGGGCACAGAGAGAGGGAGACACAGGATCTGAAACAGGCTCCAGGCTCTGAGCTGTCTGCACAGAGCCTGGTGTGGGGCTCGAACCCATGAACCATGAGATCATGACCTGACCCGAAGTCGGACACTTAACCAACTGAGCCATCCAGGCGCCCCCTTTAAAAAAAAATTTTTTTTTTTAATGTTGAATTAAGATTTATATTCACCTGCTGTTTAAATTGTTTTGGGGAGTGTGTGTGTGTATGTGTGTGTATGTGTGTGTGTATGTGTAAAGACACAAGTAACAGTATTTTAATGATGTTGTATAATTGTTTTAAACAATTGTATAATTGTATAATTGTTTTGTTCCAAAATATCTAAATATCTGGCCACATTGAACCAGAGTTTTTGTGGCTGGAAGTAGAAAGTGGTAAGGAAGAAGAGGCACTCCTGGAGCAGCCCCCATCCCACCCTCCTTTTTAAACTTTATAGTTGAGGTATTTCACATACCAAAAAAACTTCACCCATTTAAAGTATACAATTTAATGATTTTTAGTAGAGTTACAGAGTTGTACAATCATTACCAAAATCTAAGTTTAAATTATTTTCATCATCCCCAAAGGAAACCCTTATTCTACCCCCACCCCACCATCCAGCCTCTGGCAATAACTAATCTACTTTGTCTCTTATGGATTTCCCTGTTCTGGACATTTCACATGAGTTGAATAATATATGTGGCTTTTTGTGACTGGCTTCTTTCACTTAGCATTATGTTTTGAAGGTTCATTGTGTTGTAGCATGCATCAGTCCTTAATCTTTCTCTATTAATATTCCATTAGTAGATTAATATTCCACTGTATGGATACACACATTGTGTTTATCAACCCATTCATCAGTTGATGGACATTAGCGCTGATTCCACTTTTTGGTTATTATGAACAATGCTACTATGAACAAGTATTTATTTGTGCAAACATGCTTTCATTTCTTTTGGGTACATACCTAGGGAGTGCAATTGCTGGCTCACATGTTAAATTTATGTTTAATGCATTGAGGAGTATCAGCAGCCCTTCTTTATGAGGATAGGTTTAGGGTTTTGCCCAGAGGAATTAAAAAATATATATATTTATTTTTATTTGTTTTGAGAGTGAGAGAGAATGCAAGCCAGGAAGGGGCAGAAAGAGAATCCCAAGCAGGCTCCACAGCTCAAACTCACGAACTGTGAGATCATAACCTGAGCTGAAATCAAGATTTGGATGCTTAAGGGAGCCACCCAGGCACCCCATGGCCTAGAGGATTGAGTGCCTGTCAATTTGTCTTGTTTTGCCAGGTCCTGTTTGTTTACATCCCTTTTATTCTTGCCTCTTTCCCCTTCTATTTGCCTCTTTTATTCTCTTCTCTGAAGAATCCAGCCCCCTGCTGATTTTAGTAGGAACTGAAGCTTTCAATGCCTAAACGTTATTTGTAAAACATTTGGAACTCTCTGGAGGATGGACATTAAAGTAATAATGTTTATCTGTTTTTCTGAGGGTTAGCCCCACGCTGGAGGTGCTATTTTGTAACAAAAGAGCTCATTGAGTAGGAGGCTTATTTAACTTCTTCCTGAGGGTTAGGCTCCTACAACATGCTGTCCAAACAGATTCTTAATTACCTAGAGCTGAGTCTGAAAGTTTTAGAGAATCGCTTTGAAGTTTCTTTGTGGATAGCAACATCTTTAGTAAACCTATATATGTAAACATGTGTTGTGAGCTTGTAAAAAATGTGCGCAGAGTTCCTGGTGTGTGCCTCGCACATAATTGCTTAATAAATTGTAAGTTGCCATTATAAAAAGTTACTGTAATGAACAATTGATTTCTTTTGGAAATACATTTCAGGAACTTAAAATATCTTAACTTTTTGGGAGACACATCCGAGTTCTGCCAGAGAACACAAAATACTTTTCCATGTGTGCTGACACAAATTCTCATTTGATCGTCACCCCCGCACCTCGTGAAACCTGGCATTTGTTTTCGTTGGTTATTTTTAGAACAATAAAGATCATCTCCACCTACCCAAGCAAATTTAATCTGCTGAATACAACAGAGACAACTTTTCAGTGGTTTAGCCACCCCTCTCCCTCCCTCCAAGTGGTTCAGTGTGGATACGCAGCATGGTGTAATAGGAGCTCTCGGCCCCCAAACTCATGTAAAGCTTTTTTTTTTTTTTACTCATGTAAACCCCTGCTCATGTAAAGCTTTCAATTAAAGCGGAGATTCAGCACGCATTTTTACTGCAGATGGGGAACGGGAATAAGGAAAAGCGAGCCCTGCGTGCGAGAAACTTTCACAGCTCAGGGTCGCTCCCAGGATAAGTGAGATCAAGGAGTCCATCGTTTCCCCTAGCAGGCCAGACCTCTGCGTGCAGTCGCTGGCAGAGCGGGGATTATAGACTGCAACTAAGTCTCCCCTTCCTTGCCCAGGTCGAGTTCTCTGCATCCGGGAGCCCGCGGGAAGTCATCCCAAGTGGGGGAGCCGAAAAAAGGGATGGGCACGCGCCCCGGGGGTGGAGGAGAAGCGCGGGACGAAATTCTAGATCGGAGGAGGCTCGGAAGGAAGAGGAGGGGCAACTGCGCGTGGGGAAGAGAAGGAAGAGGCTGCCGGGGAAAAAGGAAGAGAAGGGAAGGGAGGGAGGAAGAAGGAAGGCGGATAAAGAAGGGGCGAGCGGAGGCGGGCGCCCGGGGCGGGGCGGGGCGGGGCGGCTGGCGCCTCGGGGAGGGTCTGCGGGGCGGGGCGGGGCCGCGGGCGCCCGGGCATCGGCGGGGGCTGCCGGGATTGGGGCGCCGCGGTTCTCGCTCGCTTCGGTCGCCAGGCTCCGCTCCGAGGGACACGTCCGCGCCGCGCTCGCCGCGCGCCTCTCCGGGACTTCCTGGCCGCTGCCCCGAAGCCCGACGCGGATCTCCGCAGGGCGCTGCGGACGGGTGGCGGACCGCAGCAGTCATGGGGCTGCAGCCCCTGGAGTTCAGCGACTGCTACCTCGACAGCCCGTGGTTCAGGGAGAGGATCCGCGCCCACGAAGCGGAGCTGGAGAGGACCAACAAGTTCATAAAGGAGCTCATCAAGGACGGGAAGAACCTCATCGCAGCGACCAAAAGTAAGCGGCGACCTGGGCGCGGGCGAGCTGCGGCGCGGCCGGCAGGAGCCTCTGCGGGAGCGCGAAGGGCAGTCGTGCGCCCCAGCTCAGCCGCCGGTGGAGCCGGGAGGCCCCGGGCTCCCTCCTGCCCGGCTCCGCAGGCAGCCGGCGGCGAGTCCCCTTTCCCGCCCCTCGCCCTCGGCAGCGGCCAGAGCCGGGAGCCGTGCGTGGGAGCGCGCCGCCGGCAGCCCGGCACCCCTTGGTGCCTGCGTTCCCAGCCCGGCCCGCCCGAGGTCAGGTTGGATTGCACCCTAAAAGCTGCCCGGTCTTTCCTGAAACAGAAACATCAGTTTCACTCGCCTTGTCTCGTGACCTCTCCAGAGGACTTTCTGGGGATTCTTTGAAAACCTGCTGGGCGTTGAATTTTTCAAAAGTCCCTTAAACGACACTCTTACCGTGGTATTTTCTGCTCGTTTCGGACCGTCTCGTCCCGAGTCCTTCCCTGTGCCAAACCAGAAAGTCCACCTGGCCTTGTGCTGCTTTCCGCACATTCTTGACCTCCTGCGCCGGCGAGGGTTCAAAGATTGCGGCTTGTAAGGGGGAGCAGACTGCCTACCCTTTGGCTGGAACCAGCAGTGCCTGCAAATAGGGAATTTCACCCTCGTCAGGCTTCATGCCAACCTCCCTGGTTCTTCTCTGTTTTTTTTTTTTTTTTTTTTTCCTAAACTACGAAATGGCCACTGGAGAAATAGATCTCTGTAGGAATATCTATTATCTGAGGAGATTCTTTCTAGGAGGGAGAAAGGCTAAAATTCATGCTGAAACACCGAGTTGGTGATGCTGTTGGATATGGGGCGGCATTAGCTCCAGTGAGGAGCTGGGTGGCCTGACCACACCTGTAGCCCATAGCCCTTCTGAGGATGCTGCTGAGTGCCCTCTTAAGATAGCAGGCAGGGGACAGGGCAGTATCCAGCATCTACAAGTCTGTGTTGCTGGGGTCTTTATCTTTTCTCTAGTTTCTCAATTCGGTAATTCCCAGTTTTGGGAATTAGTCACTTGTACACTTGTTTGTAGATATCAACTCTGGGGAAAAATACCCTATATCACCCTCTTCCCTACCACCCCTACCCCCCCCCCCCCCCCCCGCCAAATTTTGCATTAAGAAAGATTAAAACCTACTGAACAAACTGTCTCAAGAACCCAGCACAGTGCCTGGAACAGTGAATATTCATTTAACGAATGAGTTGAACTAAGTTTTAATAGGAAGAATTTAGTGAGCCACCCCTGTAATTTTGGGAGCAGGTCAGTCAACTTCTCTGGATGATGTCCAGGGTTCCTTTTGGTTCTCTGACCTTGTTCGTGTTGCAAAATGAAGCTTGGGCATCACTTTGGGATGTGTGGGCTTATTTGGATGATTTTTGTCCAGTGCCTTGGGATTAGGTATGTGTGTTGGGTGGGAAGGAGGGAGAGTCTGTAAGTATGTAGGAAGGAGGGAGGAGAGGGCAGGGTGTACATGTATGTGTGAATGAACGTGAGGGAGAGGACTCCTTTCTGTGGCTTGGGTCAGTGGCCAGGGGAGTGTATGTTCTCCTCTCTTACTGGCCTTAGCAGCTCCCTCTGGAGCTAGGAAGATGAGGGGGGAGGCTTTGGTATGGGGAGAGGCAGATGGCAAAGCCAGTTTGGCCACTGGTAGAAAGCTATTTATGTGACTGCATGTTCCCTCTTCTGCCAACAGGACACATGCCTGGTGTCCCAGCAGCAGCTGGTACATCTGGGGGGCCAGCTGTCAGCCTTCCTCCCCAGAATGTAGACTTTCTGTGAACTGGTGTCTTACTCCTTTTGATTCTTGTACTTTACCATAAGAAACATAATTTATAATCGTGATTAAGAGACCCCAGAAAGTATATTTTTTTTCCTCATTGTGTTTGATTAACTTAAATTCTTTTTTTTTTTTTAAATGGTTGTTTACTTTTGGGAGAGAGAGACACACACAGGGTAGGTAGGAGCAGGGGAGGGTCAGAGAGAGGGAGACACAGAATCCGACGAAGCAGGCTCCAGTCTCCAGGCTCCCACCTGTCAGCACAGAGCCCGATGTGGGGCTTGAAATCACATACCACAAGATCATGACCTGAGCTGAAGTTGGCCACTTAACCAACTGAGCCACCCAGGTGCCCCTGATTAACTTAAATTCTTTCCCAGAAGACAGCAAAAAAACCACAGCTTTAGCTCACTTGCTTTAGGCAAGTTAGGAAGACCCTGTGTTTGCCCAGCCCACTCCTCAAATTTTAATTCTAGTTCCCATCAAAGACTACGAGCACCAATAGGACTTAAGTCAGGGCACCTGAGTTTAATTACCTTTACTGTGAGGGCCTGGCTACATGACAGCCGCTCAGGTCACTTAATTCTTTTGTGTTCAGTTTCTTTTGTCCTACCTCTTAGAGGCATTGGTAAGGTCCTGCAGTGTTTGGAAATTGCAGTGTAGGTCAGCTGTTTGCCTAACCAGTTGAGCCTTTCTGTATAACATCTGAGAGCCAAGAAGTGAAGGGAGGACGTGAGGTGGAGGGAGTTGCTGCAGAAAGAATAACAATCAACTAGGTCAGACTGATTAAATTTTCGGATGTTTTACACTTTGTTGTGCAAAAATAGCATTTGGTGCATTTTCAGAATTGTGAGTTTAAGTGATTTGTTTTTAATTGCCCTGTAAGATGTCTCCTGCGCGCACTAGATACTTGTTGGATTTATGTAGTTCTGATGTCTTGATGTTTGAATATTCCATAAATATTTAAAGAAGTTGGAGGTGGCTCTGTGGGACTTGAAGGCTTACTGCTGGGTTCAGTGATGGCGGCAATCAGCAAATATTTAACATCTATGATTCATTAAATATTGGGATTGAGATTCAAAGAGGTAATAAGCCCAAGGCCCTTGTCCTTGAGTTTATCATCCTGTAGTTGAATTCAGTTCAATCTAGGGAATCTGTTTGAACACCTGTAGCATTGTGCTAAATTCCATTTTGTTTAAGTTTGTTTTGAGTGAGAGAGGGTGCTCGTGTGTGAGTGGGGGGAGGGGAGTGGCAGGGAGAGGGAACAGAGAGAATCCCAAGTAGGCTCTGTGCTGTCAGTGACTCAGGGCTGGAGCTCACAAACTAAACCTTGAGATCATGACCTGAACCGAGATCAAGAGTCAGACGCTTAACTGACTGAGCCACCCAGGTGCCCCCACATTGTGCTAAATTCTTGAAGAAACAAAGGATACACACACACACATATTAGAAGGTTAAAAATTCAGTGACAAGCAAGTATTCTAACTTTGCCAGAAACAAGAGTTTGTTGTAGGTCAGAATGAAGACATGTGACTTGGGAGTTTGGGAACTCATTGTTTTAAGTAAGGAATAAAACCTTGTAGAACTTGGTCAGATTGAAAACAGCTGAAAAGAAACTAGACCGCCACAGTGTTTGAGGGCCATGAGGAGACCAGCTTGGAATGGGATAAAGGGAGAGGTCAGTTTCAGATTATGGAGGGTCGTAAAAGTGAGGTCAGGAATGTGGACTTTATCCTGTGGAGAATCACTGAAGGGTGTTCAGCAAAAGGCTGACATAATGGGAAAGAGATGGTTTCGAGACAGAATTTGACATCTGTGTGCAGGGCGGATTTGGACACAGCAGTGGGGGTAGGCGGGAGCTCCAGAGAGAAGTCTGGGATCATTGACTTCTGTGGTACATTTGGAGATCATTCACCCAATTCAATGGAGTCTTTGTTTAAATGGATTTTTTAGTCCTTTTTCTTTTTCACGCCTCTCCTAGAATAACCAGTGTCCTCTCTTAATACAGTCTTTTCTCTTGTAAGCCTTTCACGTGATATCTGTATAGTTTAAGATGCTTATGATTCATACAAATGTATAGCATATTTGCCAGAAATAGAAATGAGCTATATATGCTTTTCTCACAAAGTTTACATTAGACAGTGTTGGGCGAACTTGTTCTGTTTTAGAGGAAAAAAATATATTTTTTAAACAAATAGTCCTTACAGTTATTAAGCACTTACATAGTTACATAAAATGCTGTTTAGTAAGGTTAGATTGTCTAGCTTTCTTGGTGTGTGTTAGTTAAGCTGTAGGGCCCCTCTGAGTGAACCTGCTCTTATCACAGACCTGGAGAAGGGTGCTGATGGCAGCCAGGACTAGAATTTCAGTCTTCCAAGTCTTGGTTTTAGTACTTTTTTTAGGCCTTGATATTTTATTTTTTTATTTTTATTAAAAAAAATTTTTTTTTAACCTTTATTTATTTTTGAGACAGAGACAGAGCATGAATGGGGGAGGGGCAGAGAGAGAGGGAGACACAATCAGAAGCAGGCTTCAGGCTCTGAGCCATCAGCCCAGAGCCCGACACGGGGCTGAAACTCATGGACTGCGAGATTGTGACCTGAGCTGAAGTCGGGCGCTTAACCGACTGAGCCACCCAGGCGCCCCTAGGCCTTGATATTTTAATATTTGCTTTTAATATTTACTTGATTTTTTGTTTTGTTTACTTCAGGACATCAGAGTTTTCTTTCTTTCTTGACATTCATTTTGGAAAGAGCGTACGTGTGTGGGCGCCCCTGTGAGTGGGGGAGGGTCAGAGAGTGGGAGACACAGAATCTGCTGAGTTGTCAGCACAGAGCCCTACGTGGGGCTTGAACTCATAGACTGTGAGATCGTGACCAGAGCTGAAGTCGGATGCTTAAGCAACTGAACCACCCAGGCGCCCCTTTTTTTGCTTTCTTTACATTAATGTTTCAGACAGATAGTTCATGCCATAATTCCTTTTGGGGGAAATTTCCCAAGTTGCTATTGCATTGAAACATATAGAAATTTGGAAGACTTAAAAGAATTTCACTTCGTAATCCTGAGCCTCAGTTTCCTTATTTGTAAAACGGGACTGTTGCAGAAAGCCCAGCCTGAGGATTGAGTAAAATGGTGTGAAAGTGTTTTGCAAACGTGCATTTAAGTGTTGGGCAGACTCTATTGTTTGCCCAGCCAACATTACTTTTCTCTCTTTGACTTGAATTTTGTTCAGGTGTCTCTACCTTTTCCCAGGTGACTCAGGGAAGGATGATTAAGGGCACTGCGGATTAGTCTAACTCAGTGTTTTTCAATCCTAGCTGACCTTTAGAATCACCTGGGCAGTGATAAAAACATGCATTCAGGGTTAAGGGTCCCAGAACTCTTAACTCCGTTATGGTGAACCTATTTTTTGTGCTTGTAACCTGGTTTCAGAATGAGGATGTTTCTCAGTTCTGGTCATGGAGACGTGATAGGAAGTCTGCTGGAGACTGGGAAAAAGATTTCCTTTTGTGTGAGGAGACTCACCCAAAGGGTTCTTTACTCTTCTGTGGTATCTGGTTGTGTGGCCTGGAGCTGCTACCATCTTGGGAGGACTGAGGGGAGCCAAGGTAAAGAGCGTGGAGCAGACAGCTTACTGCATCTGGGTTTTTGATGTCACTGTGGGAGCCACAGGCTATTCTATGCCTAAAGCCCAGCTCTGGATATATTGTTAAATGACCTAAGCCAGTTTGAATTGTGTTTTCTGCCACTTCACGTCCCAATATTGATGGAGAAATGTGATTCTAAATTTCATGCTGATCCTGGGATTGAGTGGAATTTAGAGAAGTATAGAAATAAAATGTTATTGAAAACGTTGATAAGTTACAAATATTATTTTTCCCTGAATGTAAAAGAAGATTCAGGTATTTTTTGCCTCAAAGAAATCACCACGGACCCCCGACAAATCAGGGCATCACCTGGGGTAAGTCTTAAACTCTCTCTTGGAGTTTTACTACAGTGGGCTGGTCTCCAGTATGCATGTAGACTTTCTATAAAAATACTGTCCGACTGGAGCTAGGACATGGACCTAGACAGCCTTTAAAAGCTTCAAGTACCTTATTTGCTGCAGGTGGTCCTTGACTCCATTTAGAATAGTCTCTGTTTAGAGCTCTCCACTAGCCATCTGTGTTCATTTAGAATGTTTTATGGGTCAGTCATCCGGTGTGCTCAGTATCTTACTGACACGTTGCGTTTTCCCTGTCCTCCTATTTATCTGTTGGGGTTCCTTTGACCACATTTTTTTTTTTTTTTTGCTTATTTTTTTGGAGGGGACCAGGGAGCATTGTTGACTTTTGGAAGAGGAGAAAACAGGCATTTTGTGTTTTAATTTTTAAAATAGCCGACGACACAGTGTAGCATAGAAGATTAAGAGTGCAAGTTGAGGGTACTGGTCTGTCTGGGTCCATATCCTACCTCAACCCCTCACTGATGGTGGAACCTAGTCAAGTTGTTTGGCTTCTTTATTTTTTGAGAGCGCATGTGAGCTGGGGAGAGGGAGATGGAGAGAATCTTAAGTAGGCTCCACACCCAGTGTGGAACCTGATGTAGGGCTCAATCCTACAACCATGGGATCATGACCTGATCCAAAACCAAGAGTCAGATGAGCTCAACTGACAGAGCCACCCAGGTGCCCCTAGCTTTTCTCTATCTGTGTTGTCACCCATAAAATGTAGATTATAATGCTATCCCCGTATAGGCATGCTAGTTGGATTAAATAAGTTAATACATGTAAAGCATTAAGAATAAGCATTCAGATGTGAAATGTTAACACGTATGATGTCATTCTTTAAATTGTAGGCACATGTTTTAATATTTGGGCCTTTTCTTGCCTGAGAAACCTCTGTTCTGGCCCAGTGACTACTGGGTAACCTTTCAGTGCTTATTACCCCTAAGAGTATATTCATTCATGTCCTCATTACCAGTGACCAAGAAGATAGACAAATTTGACAAACTCTGGGAAGGCTTCTAAAGTTTGAATGTAGTGCAGGATATTGAAGTCTTGCAAGTAAGTTGATGAATCGAAGCTAAATGGTATCTTGGGAAAACATTCTCCAGAATTTATTTCCAGTTCACAAACATTTGAAGGTGAAGTAGAATGTGTCAGTAAGGCTGCAGTAAATCTAGCAAGCCACCTGCAGCTGGGACTCCAGCAGTCAGCAGGAGGCCTCTGTCCAGAGGACTGATGGGGGGGGGGGTGGGGGTTGAAGGTGACAGAAAGAGTTGTGTTCCAGGTACTGAGATGATAACATCTCATGGAGCCTTCAGATACTTAAAAATTACAGTGATATTTTTAAAGGACATTAATGTTAGTGTTTAACCTGAAGGAAACCTTGACAACTAATGGACAGTGCTTGTATTTGCTAAGGGAAATTCACAATGAGAAATTCCAGATGAGAAAAGGCAGCCAGAGACATCTCTAAGAGGGATGTACCTAAGAGTACATCCTGTCATCTATGAAAGAATCCTCAAATCCCCAAAGAAGCTGTTTTGAGTCTGTGACTCTAATAGCTCTTGACTACCTTACGGTTTTGTTTGTTTTTTGGGTCATAAGAGAGGCAAGAATTATGAAGGATATAAAAATGGTGGGTAGTCTGCAAAGTTACCATAAATCGTACTCTAAGTGATTGCTGACTGTATGTCGCAGTGAATAGGAACAGTGTGAAAGCTTGTTCAAATCACATAATTTGTCAGTGGAGGAGCTGGAATGTGAACCCACTTTTGTCTGACTCTAAAACCCTTAACCACAATCATTAGCTGTCTCCATAATGGGGTGTAACTGCGGTCTTGTGTTAGGGGAAGTGATTATGATAAATCTTGGTTATCTGGAATGTGTGTAAACTTCATGATCTAGTTGGGAGACAGTTCTTATTAGCTCAGTACAAGGACCATGACTGAAAGAAAATTTAAGGCCCTGTAGGATGATTATTGTAAATAAAACTGGTTGCTTGTTTGTATAGGAAGTATAGACATTCAGAGATTTGTTGATTTAGGATCAGTTAGGTTCAGATCTCTACTTAAAAGAGTATCATTTCCTTCCCCTCAGTCTCTGTCTCTTAATCTCTACTGTGCTCCCCCCCCCCCCCCCCCCCCCGCCAAGTTCCTTCTTCCTTTGTGTCCCATTCCTTCCTTCCACCCTTTGGTAGAGTAAATTTTCATCTTGTTCTCATATTTTGGCATTAGTATTTTTTGCTTTGCCAAAATTATGAAATAATTTAGAAATATAAAAAGATACAGAGAATCTCATAATAACTACAAGTGTGATATTGCATTTTTCTACTACTCGTTTCATTAAGATGCAAGTTTTTGTAAATGTATATGCAGAAGCATATAGGAATAGCTGTGTCCTTAACTCATTGAAAGCACACTGTGTATAAATCGTCTTTCAAGTAACATGTTCTCTCATTAAGATATAAATGGTTGTAAATGTTAGTGGAGAAGCATATGGGAATAGCTCTGTTCTTAGCTCATTAAAACTATATACCATAGAGGGGCACCTGGGTGGCACAGTGGGTTAAGCGTCCTTTGATTTTGGCTCAGGTCATGATCTTATGGTTTGTGAGTTCGAGCCCCACGTTGGTCTCTGTTTTGACTGTGTGGAGACTGTTTAGGATTCTCTCTTTCCCTCTCTTTGCCCCTCCCCTGCTTGTGTTCTTGAGTTCTCTGTCTCTCTCTCTCTGGCCCCCTCAAAATAAATAAATGTAAACTATGCTACACACATATATATTTATATATATTTACATAAAGGTATATGAAGAATGTATATGTAAAGAGCATATATATGTGTGTGTATATATATACATATATATATATATATAAAATCTCATAATAAACATTTCTGTATTAGTAGCCTTGCAGGTTGGCAAAAAATTGTTCCTGTCTGCCTCTCCCCAGTAGCAACCTATCCCTTCTCCCCAAGAGGTAGCAACTGTCTCAAACCAGCATTTATTATTCCCAGACACTTTAATATATCTGTACAAATTCCTAAATAATAGCATGTTTTTAGACTTTATATAAGGGTTTTCAAACTATATGGGCAACTCCCCCTCCCCTATCATATTAGTGAGATTTATCCATGTGGATACATGTAGTAGCTCTATTTCATTTAGTTCAACCTCTTTTTCCTACAAGTGGCATTTAAAAAGACTTTGTTAATTGATGTTTTATAGATATTCTATAAAAACATAAGATGTTCTGTGATGTATCATATATTCATCATTTTTTGATTGCTATACAACTTATTAGTGAATTTATATAGTATGAAATGATAAAGTATTGTAATTAATTTTAAAAACTTTAAACCAGTAGCTTTGACAACAATCTGTAAATAATGTTCCCATGAGCGACCTGGGTCACTCAGTTAGTTAAACATCTGACTCTTGATTTCGGCTCCGATCATGATCTCACAGTTCATGAGTTCAAGCCCCACGTCTGACAGTGCAGAGTCTTGTTTGGGATTCTCTCCCTGTCTCTCTGCCCCTCTTCCCACTTGCATACATATACTCTCTCTCTCAAAATAAATAAATAAAAATTAAAGTAACGTACCCATGAATTTTGCAGTCCCTTAGTGAAAATTTTTTTGATAAATTATCAGCCTAGTGTGGATGATCACAGGAAACCAGTTTAAGGGTCAGTTGCTGGTCTGAATCAAGAGCAAACAAAAATTAGTCTTTTCACTTCATTAAGTTAGACTTCTTGTATTGGTATCAGAAGAAAAAAATGATGTTAATATTCGTAAACACAATGTGCATTAAGAAATCTGGTACCTTTCAGTCTAGTTAGGTCAGATGAACATGATTTTTAGGCAGGGATTGGTTAGTATTTTGTGACAGGACACAAAGCAAGCAGCAACCACAGCCTGCTGTATTTGATTTTCCTCATATAGGAACGTGATTTGTAGACTTGCCAAGGGGATGCTTTTGTAATGAGGAAGGCTTGACATCCTTCTCTTTTACACACACACACACACACACACACACACACACACACACACACAGAAAAATCTCTGACGCTTTACATGTAGGTCTCAAGCTTCACGGGTATCACACCTGTGTTGTTGCCCTGGAAGCCTGCCTCCCTGGTTGAACTAGAATTTCCTCCTTGTGTTTCCTGAGGAAGATGTTAATCCTGTGCTACTTAATATTTCAACGGTGAGTGTGATTTCTCCTTCCTTGTTGACGTGTTCACCCATGGGCACTGTCTGCCCTTGGGTGTCAAGGTATGCATTCCATCATCATCTGGTAGCGAGTCATGGTGAGGTGTGTGGCTGGAGGAAACCAATTTGGCCAGAGTAATGTCACTTTAGGTCTGAACACAGGATGTTTAGTACTCTTTAAGAAGGTGAGTGTTTTTATCTCTGACTATAAAGTTGGCTCCACCACTTATCAGCAGTGTAGACTGCTAGACTTTGGGCAAATCACTTAGACCCTCAGTGCCTGACTTTCGTTTCATTGTTAGTAAAATGGAGATCGTAAGAACTGCCTACTGGGTGGTATGATTTAATCCTAATGTTACAGTTTAAAGGATCTCAGAACTGTGCCTGGCCTATTGGTAGGTGCTATTATCGTCCCCATCATCAAAAGAGCGCCATTCTGACTTCCTTTGGTTGAACTTGGACACAGTTGTGGCTTACCCAGTACAGATAGTAGAAATGGTCTGTGAACATGTGTTTTTTCCTCTGTCAGGTTAACAATATTTTGAAGTATAGTGCTGAATATAGGCCTCTCATTTATTAAAGAGAAGAAACCATCTGTAATAATGTGTTGAAATCCAGCATATTACTGAAGCTCTTTGCTTGAAAGTGTTGGGGACAAAGCCAAAGAAGTACAAGGGAGTGGAGTGTCATTGACCTGTCATTACTTTTATTTCAGAATCTGGCAGATGGTACTTCTGTCACTGTGACAGATAGTTTTGTTTTTCTTTGTGAAGTGCAGGTCAAAGGAAGCATAGCAAAAATATTGAAGAGCATGGTCTTTGGTGTCAGATTTACTGTGTAACCTTGGGCAATTTGTTTAACTCCTCTGTGCCTTGATTTCCTCTTGTGTAAAATGTGGATAGTGGTTTTTCTCCCTAAATGTGTCTAGAAGGAGTTATTTCTAAAGTACTTTGAAAACTGATTCATAGTGACCCCTGTATGTGTTTGCTAAGCATAGGAAAATAAATTAAAAATATTTTCACAGTTATCACTATAATAACTTCATTCATGACAGCAGGGACAAAGTTATCACTATAATAACTTTATTCGTGACAGTGGGGACAAAGTGTCATCCCAAGTCGTTAAACTCCACCTATTGTGGGCAAGTTGCTAGAGGCTTAACAGTGAACAGAGATCTTGTGTATCCACGCAGAAGTCAGGGTTCCGGTGGGGCAGATGGAGGATTAATTAAGCATTGTCATTCATATTGTTGAGTAAGATTGGGATGCTATGGCCATAGTTAAGAGGACTATCTAGGGAGTCAAAGACTTCAAGAAAGTAGTAACTTCTAAGCTGAGGCCACAAGGAAAGCTAGGAGCTTTCCATGCTGAGGGTAGGGAAGAAGGATTCTCCAAGCACAGTTAAATGCATGCCAGAGGCCTGGAGGCTGGAGAGATCTTGTGCTATAGGGCTGGAGGGACAGCTCTGGTAGCCAGGGAGAGAGGCCACAGCTCCTGCCCAGTGAGAGCAATGGGGCTGCAGAGCCAACAGGGGCAGGAGTGAGAAGGGCCAGGTGAAGGAGGGTAAGGACTTCAGGCTTCATTTGTAACACAGTAGGGAGTGATGGAAACGTTTTGAGCAGAGGACTTTGGCATCATAGGAATTGCATTTTAGAACAGTTTCTCAGGCAGAGGTTTTGAGAATGCCTTTGAGGAGAGGGAAACTGGAGGTTGGGAGGTCACTCACCTAGGCCAGAGACTCTGGTAGCAGATGAGGCTGATTCTTTAGGAGGGGTCAGGATACAGAGGCTGCAAGTTTTGGTGGGTGATTGGGTGTGGGGGTTGAGGAAGGAGGCACCCAGGAGGATTCCTCAGTTCCTGCCCTGGGCAGTTGAGTGCTATTCACGGAGGTAGTCCAGCTAGAGGAACAGGTTTTATGGAGAGGATACGTTTTTTGGATTGGATATGTTGAAGCTGAGGTGCTTCTCAGCTATCCAGTGGACACATTCAGTACTTTGCTTCCTTTTTTGAGTATGTATTTCAAGAACAAGGAATAAAGCTAGAGGCAAAGATTCTGGAGACACAGCATATAGGTAGGAAATGACACCATGCAACTGGATAGCAAACCTGCTGGGAGAGAGGTGTAGACGCAGAAGGCAGCGTGGCTGGGCAAATCCTGGGGAACACAACTGTTAAAGGGTGGGTAGAAGAGCTTGAGGGGGAGATTTGAGAGCAGTAACGATTGTGGGGGGAAGAAGTGGAGAAGGTGGAAAATTTGGCTAGGGTCGCACAAGTCACAGACAAAGTAGGAGAGAGGAGACAAGGTCGCCTTACAAAGAGGACCAGTTCTAGCACTACAGGTGACATTGCATTAAGCCAGTTCATTGGTCAAACAAAACAAGAGACTCTCAACTATAGAGAACTAACTGATAGTTACCAGAGAGGAGGTGAGTGTGTGTGTGTGGGGGGGGCGGGGGGGGGCCTGGGTGGGTGGGGATGGGTGAAGCAGGTGAAGGGGATTAAGAGTACACTTGTCTTGGAGCGCCTGGGTGGCTCAGTTGGTTGTTTCTGACTTGATCTCTTCGTTGGTGACATTGATCCCTGCATCGGGCTCTGTGCTGGCAGCATGGACTCTCTCTCTCCCTCTCCCCTGTGCGTGGACGCTCGCTCTCTTTTCTCTCTCTCTCTCTCTCTCTCTCTCAAAATAAGAGCATTAAAAAAAAAAGTACATTTGTACTAAAGAGCACTGAGTAATCTGTAGAAGTGTTGAATCACTATATTGTACACGTGAAGCTAATGTAACACTGCATGTTAGTTTTACTGGGGAAAAAAAAAGGGCAGTGACATTGGTAATAACTGGGAGATTAGCTTATGGCACAGTAGGAATGGGAGCCTGACTGCAGAGGGTATGAGGAAAATAAAGGAGCCTCCCAAAGTATTGGTTAATGAGTGAGATTTGGACATTGCTAATGAAGGTATCCAGTGGAGAGGAGGGGATTGAATATTCTGGGAATATTTCAGAGTACAAAGTATTTCTGAATGTAGAAGATGGAATTCAGATTCCAGGTGAAGGGGGGGACACGCCCTTCATTTACTTCACTCCTAGAAGGGGTGGAGAAGATGGGTGAACACTCAGGCACATTTGGAGATTTGTGTCAGGACATTGAGGATGTTATTACCAGTAGATTTATTTTCTCTGTGAGGTGGGTGGCAAGATAGTTTTCCATAGTTAATTGTGTTTTAATTTCTTCCCCACCACATTCTTTGGTTAATAAATAATACATGACTTGTAAGACTTTGGTTTCACAGTCTGTTTGAAATGGGGGGAGTGGATGGAATCTGGATGTTAAACTGAGAATAGGTAATTGGAGGTGGGGAGAAAAGGTGGGAATAAGATGTCTGGACAGACAATCACTAGTGCATTAAGAAAGTTCCTCTATTCCAGACTTTATTGTGTTGGCACTGAAAGTCGAATACTTTATTCAAACAGTCTTCAATCTTTTTTTTTAAGAAGTAAATGAAAACACTGCTGATTTTTCTGTTTTTATCTCCATGGAATCATGATGGTTCCCTTTGGATGTTTACAGAGAAGAAAATGCCTCTGGCAACATCTGAGAAGGGACTTTAGGCCTTTAGATTTCTACCCCTTTGTCCAAGAGAGGAGGAGGAAAAGAGCCTGTGAGAATTTAGAATGTATTAAACTATTAGCGAGCTCAAAAGATCTCTCCTTCCTCTTTCCTGGCTAACTACTTAGGTTCTAACAAGTTTAAGAAACGATCTTCGGAAGAAAGAAATGCTTACGATGACTGTAATTCTTCAGATGCAGGGGTGTGCAGATGGCACCCCTCTTCCCTTTAGCCCTGGCTGCACTGGCTGGAAACCACCCCCCGCCCCCCCTACCTGCCTGGAGATGAAGGGCAGAGGCTTTCAGGCTCTTCAAAGGGAGAGACTAGGAGTTCAGTGGAGAAGTTCCCCACTTGTATCCCTAGAGCTAGAGTTGGTGTCCTCTTTTTGTGGAAAGCACAAGATAGGGTTCAGAATTAATCTGCGCCCTTTTGCTTTCTTGACAGTTCGAATTTTTGACATAAAACGTGCGTTACATCCTCATTCACTTCCTTCAGTTGCAAGTGAGAGAAACCCGATTAAAATTAGTTGAAGCAAAAGAATTTCTTGGCTCCTATGAGCGAAGTCTGAGGAGGGGGGCTTGCTTAGGTACACCTGAATCCAGGGGTTCCCACAGTGACATGTCTGTCTTTGCATCTCTAGCATTTCCTTCAGTTGGCTCCACCCTGAGACTGGCACTCTTGCACGGTGATGAGAGCTTAAGGCTTGCGTCTTTTTTTTTTTTAATTAAAAAAATGTTTTTTAAATATTTATTTCTGAGAGAGCACAAGCGGAGGAGGGGCAGAGAGAGAGAGACAGAGAATCCAAAGCTTGCTGTCAGCACAGAGCCTGACCTAGGGCTCGGGCTCCTGGACCGCGAGATCATGACCTGAGCTGAAGTCAGACGCTGAACCAACTGAGCCACCCAGGCGCCCCGAGCCTTGCATCTTTCTTATTGCCTGGTAATTGCAGAGAACAGTGACTCCTTTTCCTGAGAGGAGTTGTTCTCAAAGGGATGAATCTACCCTCTGGGAGATATTTTTGGTTGTCATAACTGGGAAGTGCTACTGGCATCTAGTGAGGAGAGGGCAGTGATGCCTTGCTGCTTTACGTCCTGTAAGCGCAGGACAGCCTGCTACAACAAGAAATGATCCAGCTTAAAGTTACTTGTGCTGAGGCTGAGAAACCCTGCCTTAGAGGTAGAGAGACCATATAGTCCCTATCAAGATGCTTTTAAGAGTAGGGGACGCCTGGGTGGCTCAGTCAGTTGAGCGTCTGAATTTGGCTCAGATATTGATCTCAGGGTTCATGGGTTCGAGCCCCGCATTGGGCTCTGTGCTGACAGCTCAGAGCCTGGGCCCTGCTTCTGTGTCTCCCTCTTTCGCTGCCCCTCCCCCACTCATGCTCTGTCTCTCAAAAATA
The DNA here is from genome assembly GCF_027475565.1 of Acinonyx jubatus. NCBI lineage: Eukaryota > Metazoa > Chordata > Mammalia > Carnivora > Felidae > Acinonyx > Acinonyx jubatus. The sequence continues at coordinate 77,682,677 of NC_069382.1, read as the reverse complement.
AATGTAAAAAAAAATTAAAGATGCTTTTAAGAGTGAAATTATGCCGGACAACAGGGATAAACTGGGATTGTCCCGGGTAAACCTGGACATGTGGTTGTCCACCCTAAAGGCCCTGTCGGTCCCGGCCCAGTCTCTGAGCATGGCAGATGGTATACTTTGGCCAACTGAATGATGTGCCTGACACCGGGTTGAAGAAGCAGGCATCCAGTGATTATCTTCATGACCAGGATGCTAAGACTCACAGCAAAGGGATATGTAGAACATAGGAAGAAAAGCAGACATCTAATAAGTAAGAGAACTCACATATTTGAAAGTGACTTTTAGACCTGTTTTGATCTGGACCTAGAGGCTTTATGTGACAAATGAGGACAGTATGACTTACTAGTCAGGTAAGTTTGCCGTGTCTTTTTTCCCATTGCTTGGTTGATTCCTTTTTTTTAAGTTTATTTTTGATTTAGAGCACAAGTTGGGGAGGGGCAGAGAGAGAGAGGGAGGGAGGGAGGGAGACAGGGAGAGAGAGAATCCTAAGTAGGCTCCACACTGTCAGAGCCTGATGCAGGGCTCGAATTCATAAATGGGGAGATCCTCACCTGGGGAGATCAGCACCTGAGCAAAGTTGGACGCTTAGCTGACTGAGCCACCCAGGTGCCCCTTGGTTAATTCCCTTTAACAAAAATCGAGAAGGTTAGGAGAGATGAGAGGGTGGAAATGAAGGCTGGGGTCTGTGTGACTTGCCTGGGTACAAGGTTAAGGTTGTTGATACAATGTAGTAGTTGGGGTCTGTGCCTTCCAGCGTTTAACGTCAAAGTATGGAGCGACTGACACTTTTTTTGGTCATTGTGGAAAAAGCGTAGATCAGCATAGCTAATAATATTTATAATATTTTAATTTGTGATCATCCAAGAAAATTTTAAAAATTAAATAGTGATTTGGTGGCTTAAATTTCTGACACTGATACAGTGCTTCTCTTTAGTTTTGGAGAAATAAAGTATTGCTAAGAAAAACTGATGTTTGTGAGTGTAATTCATCTTGCACTGTGGCTTGAACAATTTTACATTCTTTTTTTCCTTTTAAAGGGAGAAGGAAATAGAAGGGGGGGGCACCTGAGTAGCTCAGTTGGTTAAGCATCCAACTCTTGATTTCAGGTCAGGTCATTAGTGCAGAGTTCATGCAGTCAAGCTCTGCATCAGGCTCAGCACTGACAGCAAGGAGCCTGCTTGGGATTCTCCCTTTCCCTCTCTCCCTCTCTCCCTCTCTCCCTCTCTCCCTCTCTCCCTCTCTCCCTCTCTCCCTCTCTCCCTCTCTCCCTCTCTCCCTCTCTCCCTCTCTCCCTCTCTCCCTCTCTCCCTCTCTCCCTCTCTCCCTCTCTCCTCTCTCCCTCTCTCCCTCTCTCTCCCTCTCTCTCCCTCCCTCCTCCTCCCCCCTCCCTCTCCCTCCCCCTCCCTCCCTCTCCCCCCTCCCCCACTCATACTCTGTGTCTCTCAAAAATAAATAAATAAACTTAAGAAACTTTTTTTGAACAGAAATCAGAGCAGATTTTTTTCCTTTCCATTCATGTATATTCCCTCAATTTTAAGGTTGAGATAATCCTGTAAGCATGTAGAAAAGTTGTCTACGTAAGTTCATTTTCTTCTGAATTGCATGATGGTTTCTGGAAATGGAAATATTTTCCCTGTGTCCATTTTATTGTGAATGCTGGATAGTATCTAGAGCAGAGATGTGAAAGGAGGTAAATGACCTACTTGGACTATTTTCATTGCCAGTCTAGGAGAATTGTGGCGGTTAAATTAAATATTTATGTTGTGAACTCTGAAATCTTTGACAGTTGACTGCTTGTCTTAATTGACATCATCTTACAGGCTCGTATGTCTATGCAAAACTATTGGTGAGCGTCCGACATCCAGAAACCGGATGTATCACTTAACCACAGTTAACAGGTTTTTGTTTGCTGTAAGATGGTTTGGTGCCTGTTGGCAGCATCTGCCAGAGTGTCTGCAGTACTGATTTACCTTGACAATCATGGAACAAAAGGTTTTAAAAAGTGCTGCTTTGTCCAGAGAACAGAGAGGCAACTTTGTAAAGACCTTCACATTTTGTGACTTTGAAGTTTTGATTCCACAAGCTTTAAAGCTGAACATGTGGTTGTGAGTAAATGTACTCCCTCAGTTTCACGTATGCAGTGAGAACAAAACAGAAAGGAACGGGGCGGGAGTGGGTTCCATGGTGGAAGCTAGTGGCATCGGTGAGCATTTGTTTGAGCTTTGGAAGGTGCTGGAGGGCACCTTTTTGAATGATGTGTACCAAAACTGAGAATTTATATTAGGAAGAAAAGTTGGAATGGAATGGAATCGATACGTATTCAGCTCTGTGGGCTTCTACTGTGTGTGTGTGTGTGTGTGTGTGTGTGTGTGTGTAATCTAATCATATTTTACATGGGACTAAACTATGCTTATTATTTAAGAGGGATCAGTGATGATTCCTTTAAAATGAATAGTCATCTCCCAACCTATTTTTGGCATATGTATGTGAATACCCATTTTTAGCTGTTGGATTTGTTTAAATGAAGGTGCATATAAAATATCTTCAATTTAAAATAGCAGTGAGTAGATTACTATTGTTTTAAGTTGGAGATAATAGATTTTGTGTTTTAATTTGCCTGATAATCTACTTATCAGTTGAGCTTTTTGAAAACATTATCTGAGATGTACTAAAACATATTTATAAGTTTCTAAGAATAATAATAATTGTGGTTGTAGTAGCGGATAATAGGTTTTTATTTAATTTTTTAGCACTTACTGAATAACTATATAAGCTTTTCACATGGGTTAGCATTTACTTGTCACAGTCTTATTTGGTGCTTGTTCTTTTAAAAAAAAATTTGTTTAATGTTTATTTTGGGGGGAGGGAGGAAGGGGGAGGGACAGAGGGAGAGAGATGGAGACATGGACTCCGAAGCAGGCTCCAGGCTCTGAGCTGTCAGCACAGAGCCCAACGCAGGACTTGAACTCACAAGCCGAGCTGTGAGATCATGACCCAAGGGGAAGTTGAAGTCAGAGGCTCAACTGACTGAGCCACCCAGGTGCCCTGGTGCTCATTCTTATAGTAAATACCATTTGCAACTTAAGAAGCTGGGTTTACATAGGTTGAGTTTCTTGCCCAAGGGCACTTACCCAGAAAGGTATGTGCCCCCTGCCAGTTGCACACGGACTGTGAAGCCTTTAGTTTCTAGAAGAGCATACATTATTGCCATTGATAACAGAATTTCACAAGCCTTATTTACAGTATTATCTTGTGTAAAGACATGGGGTGGGGGAGCAGTTACGTTTGCAAAGTGCACTTAGGAAATTAAAAAGTTTTCTATGAAGGTGATAGAACTTCCTGTAAGCTATTAAAAGTCGCAGGAAAGGAAGTCATTTTTAGATGATCTGGAATAGTGGCTATACTATTCTATTTGTTTTACAAGAAATGAAAAAGCTTGTGGTCATTTGCTCTTTAACCAAAGCAGAATTTGAAAAGTAATGTTATGGTTAATGATCCAAAGGGTGTGTAGGTTTGTTGTGTCCTGACAGCTTGCTAGGGTTGCCATTTTCAGCTTCTCTGTCTTACCATGATAAGCAGAGACCTGGAGAGACCTCCAAAGATCTGGAGGATTTATTCCCTTAAAGAGAAAGACATGTTTTGTGAAATGGATGCTTTACTGTTTATGCCAGTAATGCCTCCTTGCTTAAACTTGTTGCTTATTTCATGCCCCAAATTGTATTGCTCTCTTATTTTCTTCACAAGTAATGACCATTTCTTTTCTTTCTGGATGTATTTTCATCCTTTTTGGTGATGGTATTCTGAATGTATTTACCCTGAAATAGATTTTTTCCTGGTTCATCTATGAGGAACTTGCTCTCCAGAAGTTTAAGAATTTTGTCCAGGGGTGCCCGGGTGGCTCGGTTGGTTAAGCATACAGCTTTGGCTCAAATCATGATCTCACAGTTCATGGCTTCTAGCCCCGCGTCAGGCTCTGTGCTGACAGCTCAGAGCCTGGAGCCTGCTTCAGATTCTGTCTCCCTCTCTTTCCGTCCCTCCCCTGCTTGCACTCTGTTTCTCTGTCTCTGTCTCTCTCTCTCAAAAATAAATAAACATTAGAAAAAAAATTAAAAAGAATTTTGTCCAGAGCCATAGACAAAGACATTGTAGTTAATTTAAAAAATACTTTGGGGCTTTTTAATCTTTAATCTAGTGAATTTCAGTTAAAGTCCTGGTCTCCTAACTCTTGCCATGGAGCTGGAAGGAATGCCTGACCACTGTATTCTAAAAATGAGGAAACACATCCCAAGTGGCCTCTAAGATATCTGCTTTGTCCTGTCTGTTGGTTTCTTGACGTTCACTTACAGTGTTGAGTTTACACTGAAGTCATTTTTTTTTAACTTTTTTTTTTTTTTTTTTTTGAGACAGAGAGAGGGTATGAATGGGGGAGAGTCAGAGAGAGAGGGAGACACAGAATCTGAAACAGGCTCCAGGCTCCGAGTTGTCAGCACAGAGCCCAATGCAGGGCTCAAACTCATGGACCGCAAGATCATGACCTGAGCCAAAGTCGGGACGCTTAACTGACTGAGCCACCCAGGTGCCCCTGAAGTCATTTTTGAATTTGTTTATTTGCAGTATTAATGAACAAGTAAATGTGGGAATCATATTTAAAGGGTGATTTTTTTCCCTTTTGAAACCATTTTCATGGTGCTTACATCATAATTGTGTACCTTGAAAACTTAGATGTGAATGAGCGAAAAATTTGAGACTTAACCATTTAATTTACATGAATGAAAGCTCTTCCTCTTGATGCTTCATTAAAATTGAAGTAGGGAAGTTAATGAATCAAGATGATGTGACATTGTTTTGTGGTTGGGATTTCCATTCATCTGCCGCTACTGGTCTAATAAAAACTGAACGTTCTGGAAGCTTTGCCCTTCACCTTGCTCACATGCTGGATTCCAACACTTTCAGCCCCCTCGAGGGTGGTGGTATCTTCTCTCTATTCTTTGCCAGTACCTAGAATAGTGCCTGGTTCTTAGGTTTTTGGATTAATAACTTGCTGTGAGTAAATGCCTGTCTGGCTCCTGGAATGTTGGAAGTCCTTGAAGTCTGGAGAGGTTACGTGACACCAGTAAAGACACAGATAAGAATGTGAGAATCCAGAGCCTTCCATCCCTGTCCAGTTTCTGAGCCACTGATGTGAGACAGAAAGTGCCTTTTGTAACTTTGTATAGTGTCAGAGCTGGTACAATCTGGTTAGAAAGTTGTTTTGGCTTTCACAGTTGATAAACGTTTGGAGCCTGAAGACTGGCTTATGAGGAGTTAGGGTGCAGTTAGGATAGCATTCAAATTCTCCAGAGGGCCTCAAACTGTCTCTAGATGGAAAGAAAGCTCAGGGTGGTTATTATCAGAAGTGTGCATTTCTTTTGGTTGACCTTTTATTGTCAATGTTTGTTTCTATTTAAGCTGAAAGTTGTATACAGTTTTTTGTTGTTATTTTAGTCTGTCTCCATGTAGAGATAGTGTGGGTGAATTTTCACTGTTACATATGTGTGAAGATAGGGTGTTCGTGTTTAATTTGTTTCACATAATGAAAAGTAACAGGAAAAAGACAAAAATAGCAATTTTGCTGCACAGTACAACTTGTACATTCTTTTATTAGATTTATAATAGAACCGGGTCCCTAAAAAATATTAAAATCCTTTCAAACTTATACCTTTGAAAAAGTCCCAAGTAGTCCCACGATTATGCGCTGGATTAATCTTTGACAAAGCAGGAAAAAGTATCCAACAGGAAAAGATGGTCTGTTCAACAAATGGTGTTGGGAGAACTGGACAGCAACATGTAAAAGAATGAAACTGGACCACTTTCTTACACCATACACAACAACAAATCCAAAATGGATTAAAGACCTAAATGTGAGACCTGAAACCACAAACATTCTAGAAGAGAGCATAGGCAGTAATTTCTCTGACATGGGCTGTAGCAACTTTTTTCTAGGTATGTCCCCTGCCGCAAGGGAAACAAAAGCAAAAATAAACTATTGGGACGACATCAAAATAAAAAGCTTCTACACAGCAAAGGAAACAATCAACAAAACTAACGGGCAGCCTGTGGAATGGGAGAGGCTATTTGCCAATGACACATGTGATAGTTTAGTACCCAAAATACGAAGAACTTCTAAAACTCGATGCCCCAAAACCAAATAATCCAATTAAAAAATGTGCAGAAGAAATGAACACACATTTCTTTAAAGACCTAAGGTAGCCAGTAGACACATGAAACGATGCTTATCACTCCTCACTCCTCATCAGGGAAAGGAAAATTAAAACAACAATGAGCTATCACTTCACACCTGTCAGAATGGCTAAAATCAACAGTGCAAGCAATAAGTGTCAGCAAGGATGTGGAGAAAAAGGGAACCCTCTTGCACTGTTGGTGGGAATGCAAACTGGTGCAGCCATGCTGGAAGGTAGGGAGGTTCCTCAAAAAGTTAAAAATAGAACTACCCTACCACCCAGCAGTTGCACCACTGGGTATTTACCCAGAGAATACAAAAATAGTCAAAGGGATACGTGTGCGCCTATGTTTATAGTAACATTATTTACAATAGCCAAACTATCGAAACAGCCCAAGTGTCCATCGATTGATGAATGGATGAAGAAGAAATGTGTGTTGTATAGACAATGGAATATTATTTGGCTATAAAAAAGAACGGGGCACCTGGGTGGCTCATTTGGTTAAGCATGTGACTCGTGATTTAAGCTCAGGTCATTATCTCATGGTTCGTGGGTTTGAGCTGCGCATTAGGCTCTGTGCTGATGGTGTGGAGCCTGCTTGAGATTCATTCATATTCTCTCTCTCTCTCTCTCTCTCTCTCTCTCTCTGCCCCTACTCTGCTTGTACTCTCTGTCTCAAAAAAAAAAAAAAAAAAAAAAAAAGGGACGCCTGGGTGGTTCAGTCGGTTAAGTGTCCAACTTTGGCTCAGGTCATGATCTCGTGGTCTGTGAGTTCGAGCCTCGCGTCAGACTCTGTGCTGACAGCTCAGAGCCTGGAGCCTGTTTCAGATTCTGTGTCTCCCTCTCTCTCTGACCCTCTCCCGTTCATGCTCTGTCTCTCCCTGCCTCAAAAATAAATAAATGTTAAAAAAAAAAAAAAAACTTAAAAAAAAAAATCTTGCCATTTGCAACCACTGATTTGGACCTAGAGATTATAATGCTAAGTGAAATAAATCAGAGAAAGACAAATACCATATGATTTCACTCATGTGTAGAATTTAAGAAACAAAAGAAGGAAAGGGGGGAAAAAGAGACAAACCAGGAAACAGACTCTTAACTATAGAGAATAAACTGATGGTTACCAGAGAGGAGGTGGGTGGGGGATGGGTTAAATAGATGATGGGGATTAATGAGGGCACTTGTTGTGATGAACACTGGGTGATTAAAATAAGGACTTAAAAAAAATTCCCAGAAAGTACTGATAAAATACAAGCAAACATCTTACTTAAGCAAAACCAAAGCTGTGATATTAGAAGTACTTGTTATTTTAAGCAGAACAGAATGTCATATTTTTCCTTATTAAAATTTTTTCTTACATAACCAGTTCATGTGAAACCTTTGAAACTTACTCTGGATGTTCTGTGTTCATAGCATCACTTCTCATTTAATTTCTCCTAGAAAAATGCAAGGCATCCCATTCCATTTGACTGTAAACAGGAAGGGATCCTAGCTATAGGAATATCAGTGCCACGTTATCAAAAAGTAACAGCTCTTTTTGAAAACATTAACGTTAGGGTTTTCTTTGTCAAGCTGTGGATAAGGTATTTTAAGGAGTAGCTTTACTTTTGGTGTTATAAACACCGCAAATAGATAACTGCCCTGTTGCTCTTTTCTTATGCTTATATAGGTAGGGATGTTACGTATATGGATGTGTGTGTAGTACATTGTGAGTTAGCTTCTGTGGCTGTTTGCTGTGTATTTTGTCTTTGGTTTATATTGCTGTATTTATCCTGCTAATGTCTTTTTTTTTTTTTTAAAGTGTGAGCAAGTGGGGGAGGGGCAGAGCACACGTGTGAGAGAGGGAAAATCCCAACGATGCTCCTGACTGTCAGTGCAGAGCCCCATTTGGGGCTCGATCTTAGGAACTGTGAGATTATGACCTGAGCAGAAATTAAGAGTCTGATGCTTAACTGACTGAACCACCCAGGTGCCCCACGTCCTGCTTGTGTCTTGAGAAGCAATGCACGAGTAACAATTGGTTGCGTGTAACAGAAAAGCCAGTAGACAAACCTTGACTGAGTTGGTGTTTTTTTTTTTTAAGTTTGTTTGTTTATTTATTTATTTAGAGAGTGAGAGTGTGTGTATGCAAGCAGAGAGGGGCAGAGGGAGAGGGAGAGAGAGAATCCCAAGCAGGCTCTGCGTCGACAGCGGAGGAACAAGATTCAGGGCTCAAACCCAGGAAACTTAAGATCATGACCTGAGCTGAAATCAAGAGTTGGATGCCCAACTGACTGAGCCACCTAGGCACCCCTTGGTGTTTTTTTTCTCACAAAGTAAGTCAATAGTATGTGGTTGCTGGCTGGTTGTCAAGACTGAGGTTTCTACAGATTTCTTGGCCATTTCCTCATAGTTACAGTATGGCCCAGCCATGACACCCCCCTTTCTAGGGGAACAGGAAGAGGAAGAAGTAATAGGAAGCAAAGTGTATATCAGAGGCTTTCCCAGGAACCTCCCATTAGCTTCTACTTATATCCTGTTGGCCTCTGCTTTCATGTGACTTCCCCTCACTGCAAGGGAGTCTGGAAAAGGGTTGTTGAGGAAGGCGAGGGAAGAGAAGATTGGAATCCCTGTTGAATGAGACACTTTCTGGACCAACCAAAAACAGTTTAGGATCTCAGTCGTGTTTCTCTATCAACTTCAATCGATAGGTCTTCACTGAACACTGTTAATGTGAACTCTGTTGTTATTGGTCTTAGTGAATGAGAGAGAGCTACAAAAATATAATGTATTGTCTTATTAGAATTTACACTCTAGTTATGGAAACAAACATGAAACAAAAGGTTCTATGGAATTAAGTGCTGTGTTTTCTCACCAGATTTTAAGAAGAGATGCCTTCATGGATACATGGTATAATTAAAAAGGCTCCATGGAGAAGGTAGCATTGACTTAGGATGGGCTGATGGGAGGGATAGAAGTTTTTGGGAAGGGGGAACGTCTTGAATACCCAAGGTTATTTGGAATATAGTGGAAAATTATTAGGGTCTATGGGAAGGATGAATGTGGAAATAACTTCTGCCTTAAAACAGAACTGGGAGTAGTTGTGGTTTGGGAGTAGGAAATACAGAGATGTGCTCTTTAAAGGGGAAAATAATCAGGCACTCCCTTATGGATCAGGGAGAACCTGGGGCCAGGAAAGACTGTGGAAGGCTGTCCTGCTTACTTTCAGAACTGGGACTGTGGTCCAGGTTGGTGGCAGAGCAATTGGAGGGGGAGAGAGCACCAAAGGGAAATGAGTGATGCCAAAGGAAAGTCAGCAGGACTCCGTGGCTTCTAAGATTTGCTGAGAAAGCTAAAGCAAAGATACTGCCTTCAGCTTGGTGGGCTAGGAATAAATTAGAGACCAGAACCAGAAAGTCCACCAGAAGCCCAGAGCAGTCTAATTTGAACAAAAGGTTTTGTGACCCAGCTGGTCTTCACAGTCTAGGTTGTTCTGTGTCCACCATCTTGACTTCCTTTTATCCACTTCCATCAGTTCTGTTTGTTCATAGTTTCTGCTTCCTTCAAATTTTGGCTCACTCACAGGCTGCTTCTCTTAAGTGTTCTAGCAGCCTCACTGTCCTCCACTGTACATCTGAGTATTTCCATATTTTTAAGTCAGCATCCTATGATATTGCCCTTGTTTGGGGAGAGGTTGTCTGGCAACAACTCTTGGGAGGTCACTGACCCCCCTGTCAGTTGTCTGCTCTTGGATCTGGTGCCTGTCCCTCCAGCCAGTTGTGACCTGGGATACAAAGCAGGTTTGCCCAAGCCTGCCACCTCACCAGTGCCTAGAAGAGGAGGGGTCGGCTGATGGAGGGGCAGGCACGATGTAAGTGCGAAACTAGTACAGATGCTACAGCTTGCTGTGAGTTTTGTAATCCTCTATGAAGGGCAGCTATTTTCCATCTCATTCCATGAAGACTGTGGTGCAGTTACGTATGCATGAGCCTTTGGTTAATACATTTTTATTTGGTATATTTTATTTTATTGAGATATAATTCACTTTGTTGAATTATAATTCACACACTATTTGATTCATCCATTTGAAGTGTACAATTCAGTGGTTTTTAGTATGTTCACCTATATGAAGCCATCTCCACAGTCACCTCTAAAAGAAGCCCTGGACCCCATTGGGCTCCTCTTTTTTGTGGCCAATAATGTGTAACATGCTTCTACATTTCAGCCCTTTGCTGTATGAGGCCTTTTTTTTTTTATAGGACAATCAAATGGTGAAGGCATATTTTTAAATTTTTTATAATGTTTGTTTATTTTTGGAAGAGAGAGACAGAGTGTGGGAAGGGGAGGGGTGGAGAGAGGGAGACACAGAATCTGAAGTAGGCTCCAGGCTCTGAGCTGTCAGAACAGACCTTGATGCAGGGCTCGAACCCACAAAGCGATCGTTACTTGAGCGGAAGTTGGACACTTAGCCGACTGACCCTTAACCAGCTGAGCCACCCAGGCGCCACAAGGTGAGGCCTTTCTGACCACAGTGTTTCAGTTAGCACTCTTTCCCCATTCTTTCTCCCCCTTGCCTGCCTGTTATACACCAGAGCCCATATCACCTGATATATTTTATATGTATGTCTGTCTGCTTTTCTCAGAATGTAAGCTTTGTGGCAGTGGTTTTTGCCTGACTTAAAATATCCAGTACATGGTAGGTACTCAGATATTTGCTGAATGAATGAATGATTAATAAATTGATTTGTTAGGCTTCCAGCCGCCAGTGTTGTGGTTTTAGCTGCTTAGATTTTCACAAGAACCAGAAGAGGTAATTGTATCAGGTACCTGTCCAGTTGGCATAGAAATATTACGGATGATGATATGGAGATCCCAAGAGCTTAATACCTTGTCCAGATGCACAAGGTTTCTACTTGGTAGGGTCAGGGGTAGACTGCAGCTCACTTGAGGCTTGGGCTAGTCCTTCAGCATAAAGGGTTTGTCTGTCACCGAGGTCCATCCCTGGCCTTCTGAGAGACTCAGTCTGTTAGAGAAACCTAGAGGTTCTTTGTTGCTGATTTCAACCATTGCTCATTTTGACCCCTCCCATGTTCACTTGTGCTGAACCCTAATTCATTTGTATTCTCTCTCTCTCTTTTCCAGACTGGGTTCATTTTGAGACTCTTGTTTCCCCCAAATTCTCCCCTGGAAGTTCCCTGTTCCATCCCTTTCATGATAAATAACTTAAAAAGGCAAAGAAACAATGTAAGAAAAAGATCTATTAATTTTCTGACTTAGTTAATTAGTAGTAGATGGGGTGCCTGGGTGGCAATTGTCCAACTCTTGATTTTGGCTCAGGTCATGATCTCACAGTTCATGAGTTTGAGCCCCGAGTCAGGCTCTGACAGCACGGAACCTGCTTGGGATTCTTTTTCTCCCTCTCTCTCTTCCCTTACCTGCTCGCTTGCTCTTTCTTTCTCTCAAAATAAATAAACATTAAAAAAAAATATTTGGTAGTACAAAACTAGTTGAAGAAAAGATTTTGTCATTTGTGATCGGTTTCCCAAGACCCCAGTTAGATGCTGGGCTGTGTTAGTTTCTTTCAGGGGTGATAGGAACACTGTGGCCGGGTGGGGTGGTGGTTGGGGCTCAGGGCTGGGTGATGGGAGCCTCCAGGTGGAAACCATGGATGGAAACAAAAGCCTGGGCATGAAGAACCTTCGCCTGGGAACTGGAAAGGAGTTGTTTATGGGTAGTTATTTCTGAGAGGCAGTTTATTTGATAAGATTATCATCTTTTTTTTTTAAGTTTATTATATTATTTTGTTTTTTGAGAGACAGAGCGCGGAAGGGGCAGAGAAAGAGAATCCCAAGCAGGCTCTGCACTGCCAGCACAGAACCTGATGCAGGGCTTGAACCCATGAACGGTGAGATTATGACCTGAGCCAAAATCTGATGCTTAACCTGCTGAGCCCCTCAGGTGGCCCAGATTATTGTCTTTACAGTAATCTGGAGTTAAAATTGTTTCCAATTGTTGAAGCTTTCTCCAGGGCTTCCCCCTTTGTAGCAATAATGTCTTCACTGGCCACAAGTCTGTCCCATGCATGTTTTGTATTTGTAGATGGCTTCTTTGGCACTTTTTGGGTGTGTGTGGCAACAGCATTCAATTCAAATCGCATGAATCTGCCACATGACTTAGTGGTTCCTCTCTGATTGAAAACTCATGTTAGGGTTTGTTTTCTCTCCTCTCCAGAGGAGCAACAGAAGTCTTTCATGAATGGAAGGAAGGCTGTTACTGGGGACCTAGCCATTCCTTCAGGCCTTTGCATTTATCCGCTATAAAATGCAATTGCATGGAATTCTGCAACCAAATAAGAGTGAACAGAGTGAATTGGAAGATCTGTCCATCCATGGTATGTGGGCTAGTTTACCTTGCACAGTGCTGGACTCTTAAGGTTTTGTGCTAATTAGTGGTAAGCAACTTCCAAGGTGATTTTAGGAAGGCTTTGCAGGACAAAAGAAGAAAGAAGACTAAATGAGTTGAATTAAATGAGTAACCACTTGCTTTGGCTGTTCTGAGCAGCAGCAGTATCTTGTGTTCAGTTCTCTGGACTCTGGTTTTTATGCTTACGCCTAGATCAGAAACTGCAGATTGTCCACCATCAGAAACTTCCTCCTTTTGAAATGTAAATGTGATATCAATTAATGTATTCTTATCTCCTAATGGATTACAGTCTTTAGCAATGATATTTTTTCTTTCAGCTTATTGAGGTATAACGGACAAAATTGTAAGATATTTAAAGTGTACAGTGTGATTTGATACATACGTGTGTTATTACCGCCAGTACTGATCTCCTTTGTAAGGTGAAGCAGACATAGAATGATAACCTGATAGGGTTAGGTGTAGGAAAAGGAAGATGAGTGTTGATGAGTTTAGTGAGATAGCCAAACAAATGAAATGCTATGTTTATTTCTTTGTGACCAAGTGGACTAGGGTAGGGTGGATTGTTACTAATCAAAGATTAGTTGTTGCTACTCACCTACTCTCTGCCCTGTTTGCTGGGAATTATGAAGGATAACAACAGATTTTAGTAATTGAGACAGGACATAAACTGTGACAGGACACAAATACAAGGAAAGTAAAACAAGAATGATATAACCAATTAATGATACAATATAAAAAGACCTATAGTAAGTATGTGTAAGATTCATTGCAAGTTAGATATTATAGAATAGCGTTTCTCCATTCTCATTATGCATTAGAATCAAATAGGAATGTTTTAAAAAATGCTGATGCCTTATAAAAGGATTGAGTGATTTTATTTGGTTGCTTTGAGATGGAGACTGGGCATTTTTTTTTTTTTTTTAATGTTTATTTTTGAGAAAGAGAGAGCAAGCCAGCTCGCTCTCATGAGTGAGCAGGGGAGGGGTAGAGAGAGAGGGAGACACAGGATCCGAAGCGGGCTTTGCACTGACAGCAGAGAGCCCAATGTGGGGCTCAAACTCTGGAACCTGAGATCATGACCTGAGCCAAAGTCGGATGCTTAACCAACTGAGCCACCCAGATGGCCTGAGCATTGATATTTTTGAGAGCTCTTGAGGTGATTCTTATGTACAGCCAGGGTAGAGAATAACTGGCATAGAGGTGAATTAAGCCTTACAAAGGGAGTGTTTCCTGAACTTTAGTGGGAATCAGAATCACCTAGAGTGCTTATTAACAGTGTGGTTTCCTGGTCTCCACTCAGATTCTCTCTGGAGTATGAGGCAATGTCTTGGGCCACCCTTTGAGAAACATGATGGTAGGTATAGAATATTGGATAATAAGATCATTTGGCACTGAATAGGGTTGGACAGGTTTCATGTAAAGTGGGACATGAGCAAGTGAATAATGCACAGGATTCAGAAGAGCAATGGGTGGGAGAGTAAAAGGTATATTGGGGCATAGATAGAATTGGTTTTGGTGGGGGGAGTAATGGGAGATGAGGTTGTAAGGTAGAAGCCTTCTGTGCCACTTTATGGAGCTTACATTTTGCATTTTTAGGCTTGGAGAGATTTGAGTTTGGAGAGTATGGCCTTCGCCAGTCCTGAGCAAGCTAGGTCAGTAAACAACACCCAGAGGATAGGTGTCCTTGGCACTATGGGAAGTGATTGTTGTATTGGAGGTGACTTAGGAAGTATGGTCTCATTTCACATCGGCCTGCTGAAGTAATAAAATGATGACACTTGAACTAAGAAACTCTAAATTTGGAATAAATTAATCCAGCAAATATTTGTTAGGTGCCTTTTATGTGACCAATATGCTGAGGACCAATAGGTTATTATTAAAAAATTTTTAAAAAAATGTTTATTTACTTTTGAGAGAGAGAGAGAGAGAGAATGAATCCAAAGCAGGCTCCAGGCTCTGAACTGTCAGCACTGAGCCCAGTGCAAGGCTCCAACTCATGAATCGTGAGATCATGATCTGAGCCGAAGTTGGATGCTTGGCTGACTGAGCTACCCAGGCACCCCCATGTTATTTTTAATAACATACTAGAATTCATTGTTGGTAACACGTTTATAGAATTTCTGCAAACTCACCAGATCCCAACCCATCAGACTATGGAGGAAAAAGGCAACTGTGACTTTCATTTGGTCACAGATTTAAATATCCTGGTCAGGACTTACTGGAAATGTTTTTTTGTGTTTTTTTTAAGTTTATTTATTTATTTTGAGAGAGAGAGTGTGCGTACACTCGAGGACGGGGAGGGGCAGAGAGAGTGAGGAAAAGAGAGAATCTGAAGCAGGCTCTGTGCTGTCAGCACAGAGCTTGACCCTGGGCTCCATCTCACAACTGTCAGATCATGACCTGTGGGCTCATGACCTGAGCCAAAATCAAGAGTTAGAGGCTTAACCAGTTGAGCCACCCAGGCGCCCCTGGAAATGTTTTAATCAGGATAACTTGCAGTGTTTTCAATGATCTTGATTTGACAAATACAGTTGTTTTGGGTTGGAAATATTACCAGAGTAATGCTGGAAGACTGTTCATTGAGAGTTTTTAAAAAATGTATCTTGGGCCACAGAAACCTTTGAATATCTAGTACAGGCAAGCGTTGCCTTTCCGCAAAAATGCACAGATACGTGTAATCTTACTTATAATTTAGGGCTTTTAAATGCTGTGAAGTCAGTTTATAACCTGTGTAGGTATTCAGACTTCAAGTTAACACTTAGAGTAGACCATGGAATAACTTTGATGTCATGTGCATTTCGGAGGAGTGGAGAAATATAGGTGTTTGTGACATTTTCTGTTCTTTTAATTGTTCACTATAAATCATTGTGACCTGTGAGTAATTTAGCATCTATGTAGCAAATGGTTTTTGAGTGAAGTTTGCATAAGCCACAACCAAAGTATTTGCATATCCTAGTACTGTAATTAAGTATGCTTTGGAACAGGTGTGTGTGTGTGTCTCTCTCTCTCTCTCAGTGTGCCACATCCATTTGCCCTCCTGACAGACTGCAGAGTATTGAGTTGGTCTGTTGTTAGGTCTCCTGAAGTAAAACACAAGATAGGATTTAATCTAGCAATCCCCAGTGTGCTTTCTGAGGATTGCTATTTCTGGTAGAAAGAAGCTCCATGAAAAGAGTCTCTGAAGACAAAGTCCTTCTGTAACACATGACATGTTCTATCCTGTCTGGGAGATACACTACACATGTGATTATATTAAAGGAAGTCTGGCAGTAAAGAAACCTGTTTAGCTTTGCTTAAACCTATTGATTCTTAAGTTTGTTTAATCAGGCTCTCTCTTCTCAAAACACTCTTTAACTTCTCAAAGATAAATATTGTGAAATAGTAATTTAGCTTACTGTTATCAAAGTTGGCCGCATGAGATATAAGTGAACGCTTAATGTGTGTGAGCTGCAGAATTTGCTTTTTTGGAAAACCCATCTGGAATGAATTATGTCGGCACTCTGGGTGAGAATTTAGTCTCTCTGCAGAAGTAGGGTCAGAATTTTGAAAGGCATTCTGAGATGACCGAGCTTTGCCTCGACAGTACCTTTTAAAAATGGCCATATTGGGGCGCCTGGGTGGCTCAGTCGGTTAAGCGTCCGACTTCAGCTCAGGTCACGATCTGACGGTCCGTGAGTTCGAGCCCCGCGTCGGGCTCTGGGCTGATGATGGCCCAGAGCCTGGATCCTGCTTCCGATTCTGTGTCTCCCTCTCTCTCTGACCCTCCCCCGTTCATGCTCTGCCTCTCTCTGTCTCCAAAATAAATAAACGTTAAAAAAAAAAAAATTAAAAAAAAATGGCCATATTTACTGCTGTAATGAAAAGGTTATCAAGAATCATGTTGAGAATAAAACAAAACTTTTATAGTTTTCTTCCACTAACAACCTGTGCCTTTTGCTCAATTGAAGTCCTTTCCTCAGTATAACTAGCAAATTTGAAAATAATACTGATAAGGGTAGAGGATCAGGGAATACTGTATTTGAATGATCAAGGGAACGGGTCTTAAATAACAGGGTAGATAAATTAGAGTTCTTTATGTATGAAGGAGCAAAGGTAAAGGATTATATAGACTTATGGAAGATATTATATATGAATATACAAATACACTAGGAAGTAACCTCCCCTCCCATATGGTATAGATCTTAAGGCAAGAAAATTATGGTGTATTTTATGGATTATTCCTTCTTAATAGTTTATAGATTAATTCAGGAAGATTTTCAAATATTTAATTGATTTAGATCACATATGAAATACTAAATAAACATCTGTAATTGGCAGTACCCTAGCTGCTGAATATTCAGAAATGGTTAGGATATGGCTTCTGCTCTTGAGAGGCTCATAATTTTGGTGGGAGTTGCTCTCTCAACGTAATTTTCCTCTGGGTGGCACTTTTTCCTCTCTGGATCTTCTCTCCTGCAACCCCTCCCTCCCTCCATTATTGCTACCTACTACTGCTAGCCTAATCAGACTGAATGAATCATGGAACTGAGCATGTGAGTACTTACATTGCTTTATTGTATTGTGAAACACTTTCTGATAAGAACTATAAGTGGTTTGAGTGTCTGGAAACATTGTAAGCCTACTGCCAAATAGTCCTGAGGAATCCACTGTTAATGTCAACATGAAGACTTGTTGGTGGTTTGCCAATTCATTATTCCTATCACAATGGTCTCCCTAGTTACAAAAAAGTCCTTGACATTTTGGATTTAGTGAATTTTACTCTTCTCAGGAATAAGAGGCGTTAGCATGGTCTCATAATAAAATTGTCATTCTATGAGTCTTCTCTGCCAAATTTTCCATTGTTTTTCAAAAACATTTTTGCCAACCCAGTAGAAATGGATGATAGAAACTGTAGAGATGGCAAGAGTTTGATGTCAGCTTTTGTTTTTGAAAAATTTGATTTAAATGCTAGTTGCTACTTAAAAATGAAGGGGAAATAAATGATGCAGTGGTGATACCCATATTGCTTTCAGAACTGGATAATTCTTCAGGTAGCACCAACCTGTTCCATAATGAGGCATTTTCTCACCACATATGGTAGACCACATATGGTCTTTAGGGAAGTTAGTAAATATTCTTAAATTTTTTTTTTAAGTTTATTCATTTTTGAGAGACAGAGCGTGAGCAGGGTAGGGGCAGAGAGAGAGAGAGAGAGAGAGAGAGAGAGAGAGAGAGGGAGACATAGAATCCAAAGCAGGCTCCAGGATCTGAGCTGTCAGCACAGAACCCGATGCTGGGCTCGAACTCATGAACTGCGAGATCATGACCTGAGCCGAAGTCAGAGGCCCGACTGACTGAGCCACCCAGGTGCCCCAAGTTAGTAGATATTCTTGAAGAAGGAGGAAAAAATGGAAGTTATTCATTGTGGCCCATAATTTTAAAACTTAAGGTAAACCCCTAACTAGAAAGTAAGAGTAAATTTGTAGGCATTTGTAGGCATCTAGGTTCTTATATGTCTCTGTTCTGTATTGTTTTCCTCATAATATGGATATTAAAAATAAACCATGCATCAAAAATTTATTTCAAATAGGATTCACAGTGCTTTTCTTTATTTACATCGTAAATTCCCTATTAGCTAACGTTCTGCTACCTTGGAATTTCCATATATTAGGAGGTTCTTTTTACAGCGATGATTAATACTTAGAATGATTACCCTGAGGATCCACAAAATCCTCTTGAATCACCAAAGATTATATTCAGTATAGCTTTAATGCCACACACTTATTGTCTTTTAATTGTTTGAAAATTGAGAATCTGTGTTTTTTTTTCCCCTCTTGGCTGAATGCCCCATTTCTTGATCATTTCACATAAGAAACTGTGGGATGCTATTGTGCAACCTGATTTCCTTTGCTACCCTAGTTTAAAAACCAGTGGCTGTAGTTAAGAGATATGTTGTGGAGGTTCAGAGAGGAGCCTGAAGTGACTTCTACTTTCCTAACCATGGCTATGGAGTACAGCCTTGGGCTAAGAATGATTAAAAGACAGATATTGAAAAGTCATCCTACTATTCATGCACCTATTCCAGATAACAACATAGAGCCCCAAGGAAAGCAGGGGAAAGAGTATTATGAAGCCGTCCCCTTTGATCATAGAGATGTAGTGTGTGTTCATGGGTAGCTACTCCTTCCTAACCTTATCGTCACTTCCTTGGGCCAAGTCATTATCAGGTCTCACTTGTGCTACTTCATCAATCTTGTAATTGGGGAATTTGCTTCAGTTTTGAACTTAATTCCAGTCCGTTAAATTGCTGATATATAGTATTGTCTGTCACTGCACTCAGGAATTACAGCCCTCATCATGTTATGTTATGGCTATATCTCTGGATCCTGCATTCCAGGTTAGTCACTTGGTATAAATAGAGTGGTCACTATTTATTAGTACTGACTTTGGGCCTGGCTAAGTATTCAACTTGCAAAGAGTAGTTTGTGTTTTGACCTAGATTCAAATTCTAACGATGCCACATACTAGCTATGTGACCTTGATCAAGTTACTTAGCCTCTCTGAGCTTCAATGTCTTTTTCAGTGTAACAGTTATATTAATATGTTGGGGTTGCTGTAGCAAAGTACCCCGGATTGGATGGCCGAAACAACATAAACTTATTTTCTCACAAGTCTGGGGCTATAAGTCCAAGATCAAGGTATCTGCATGATTTCCTCTGACGCCTCTGTTCATGGCTTAGATAGCTGCTTTCTCCCCAAGTCTTCATGTGGTCTTTGGCCTATTTGTCCTAATCTTCTCTTATATGGACACCAGTCACACTGGATTAAGGTCCATCCTAAAGACCTTATTTTAATTGAATTACTTTTTTAAGGATTCTGTCTCTAAATACAATCACATTCTGAGGTACTGGGAGTTAAGACACCAACATGATGAATTTTGGTTGAGACAATTCAGCAATGAGCATAATAATAGCTGTGAACATAATATGTGTTGTGGTGAGGATTAAATGAAGTAGTATATGCCAAGGCCTGGCCTGAGTACTAGCTTAGTGCATACTCAGTATTTTAATGTTTATTTATTTTTGAGACAGAGAGAGACAGAGCATGAGCAGGGGAGGGGCAGAGAGAGAGGGAGACACAGAATCCGAAGCAGGCTCTAGGCTCTGAGCCATCAGCACAGAGCCCGATGCGGGGCTCGAACTCACAGACTGTGAGATCGTGACCTGAGCTGAAGTCGGACGCTTAACTGACTGAGCCACCCAGGCGCCCCAGTGCGTACTCAGTATTAACCACTCTGTGCTGGGGGTGGATGGAATCTTTGTTTTCTTTGTGTTCTAGCCAAGCATAAAAGTATACTTTGGTGGAATTGTGCTTTGAATATCTAGGTGTGTCTTTCCATAAGCTTCTTACCTCCTTTACCCCCCTTCACGCAACCAAATGATGTGCGTCCAAGGTGCTTGTGTTCTCTTCTGAGAAGTTCTCTCTGCTTCTGCTCCCTGCCCAGCAGGGCATCATCTCCACTTTTCAGTGAAGCAAGGCTTTCCTTCCTCCCAGTTGGCAGGAATGTCAGGCTTCTCCCAAGCACAGCAGTGCACTTTTTTGACTCCCTCTCTCCCTGGATTCTTTCAGTGTTTCCACCTGGCAGTAGTGTGTTTCTGCCATTTGACACTTTTCACACATCACGGTTTATGTTTTTTAGACCTGCTCTTCCCCCTCTCGCCCCTTTACTTAGCAGTACCCCGCTCCCCACCACAACCACATTTCTACACACAGACCAGAGGTGTAAGGCGGGGTGGGACAGAAGAGCGAGGAAGCAATGTGAAAGAAAAACTAAACACAGGCCTGGAATGACTTAATGTTTTTGTTCAGACCGGTGCCATGTGGCCTGTGCCTCATGGTGAATGAGCGGTAATTCCTCTGAGGACGTTCTCTTGAAGCATGATGTTTGACAAGGCATTAGCCAGCATTTATCATCCAGAGAGTTTCACATAAACACACATCAGTTTAAAATCCTGGGGTATTAATTGGTCACAAAATCATTTCACTTGTGTACTTGTAGGAGAAGATATGTGCTTTGTAAGTGTTTAAAAATCTTTGACGGGCATTTTCATTATTAACTGTAGAGGAGTTTCCCACAGTGTTCTCTCAAGTTGAGAAGAAGGCTTTCTAAATGTCGTTTTCCAACTGGAGCTTGGTTTCCTGAAAACTATTCTTAGTGTGCTGGATGAGTGCAGCTGTTCATATCTTAATATTTCAGTGTGAGTCATTGGGTGGGCGGAACTGATTAGAATTCCAAATGCGATACATACAGGCGGTTAGGTGGAACTCTTTGGGAATTTACTAGGAGAGATTTGTGACAGAAGTCCTACATTCTGGAGTTAAGTGGTAAAAAGAACGCTTTAAGTACTAGGTATCTGAATAAACGTCTTCTGCATTTCTTTTTGGTTTTCTCTTTTGGTTGGTGGAAGGGAGACTTTTCTTTATGTTAAGAAACCGTTAATACTTGTTGTCAAGATAGGGTTCTTTGAAAATATTTAAAATAACACGCTTCCCTTCCAAAAAGATGCTTGTTTGTTATGGGTCAGTGTGACCTTATTTTCATGATTCATATATCTGTTTGAGACATTATTTTTTTTTTTCTTCTAAACACTTTACAAAGCTTTATTGTAGTTCCACTCAGTTTACCACAAATTTGAGTTTTGCTCTATCCCAAACACCACTTGGGAAGGGCAGTTATATTTATTGAGTGGAAAGTAGCTTTTGGGCTGGCTAATATAAACATCCCTTGGAACATTACCCAGTGTAACAAAGGGGGACAACGGAAAGGTTCATATTTTAGGATTCCAGCTGCCCAGTGACAGCTTGGGAAGCAGTGTTATGTTTTAAAGTTTGTGTTAGGAATCAACCCCAATCCATAAGTGGGCTTGAATGTTACATTCTGAGTTATGACATAAAGTGGCATTGTAATGTTTTCTAGGATGTGGTATCCAGGGTTGCCATGATGTCGTAAGTCAAGCTTTAAAAACAATGAACTGTTTTTCACGGGTGAAGCTTAAAACAGTCTTTTAAAAAGCATGTGCTCTCCATAATACAAGCCATAAATCAAAATGGAATGATAGGGAATCCCTTAGAGAGGGAAAGAGGGCTCTTGGCTCTCCACCTCAGGTCTTCAGAATGTGAATCAGCACAAGTAAGAAAGTGGACAACTCAGAAACAGAGGCATATTTTAGAGCTCCTAGAAGCCCCTTTAAAGGATTATTTCATTTTCTCAGCCATTTAGCCCTTGATCAGTTCTAGAGCATAGCCTGAGCCCTTGATCAGTTCTAGAGCATAGCCTGAGGTATGTTTGGAAGTCATTCATGAAGCAGCACTTCTGGTTAGCCACGCAGTCTTGAGAACCTGATTGCCTGGGTGGGTCACACCGGGTCCTGTCATTCAAGCTATGTGATCCTGGGAAAGTTTCCTGCTTCTCTGAGCCCCAGTTTCCTCAGCTATAAAATGGGTATCATAATAGCATTCATAGAGTTGCTGTGAGAATGAAATGCATTAACATATGTAGGGCACTTGGGGCAGTGCCTGGCACAGGGCTAGCCCTGAATAAGTGTTGACTGCTATTAGCAGTCACATATTATCTTAGCACATATTAAATACCCGTATTTGACCGTGTGCAGACCAGTTGGATACCTAGCAGCATCGGTGTCCATTCCTGACCTAATTTATCCTGGGTTCTCCAGCTAAACTCTGTAATCCCCAGGCTAGGTAACCATGAGCTCTTATTCTTAGTGGAATCTTCATTCGAGAATTAGTTTCTGCAGGTATTTGATGTTGCTTGACAGGTTTGGTTTGGTGGTGCACATGACCTGGGCTTGTGTCTGTAGGGTTTAAAAGTATGTCTTTAGGTGAGGGTTAGAAGGGCGATTTTGAGATCAGAGGGTTTTTTTTGTTGTTGTTTTTAATCTTTTTGTCCTCTTAGTGTTCTCGACTCTGTAACGTACTTAGTTTTTCTTTTTAACCTGTAAAGCCTCTTTATTTCCTGTGACTTTATTTTGTGGAATGGTGACCACCCAGGGGTTAGAGGACTTGCTGCCTGTGTGCCATGGGAGATTGTATAACATTCACATAATGCTTTTACCCAGCCGCCTGTGTGTGTTTTATTTATTTTTTCCCTGGGCTTCAAGAGGCAGAGATGAGATAAACACTTTGGTGTTTACTGAGTCCCGTGGAATTCCGAGTCGACATAAGCAGTATTTGCCCTGTGACTTCTCCATGCTAAGACTCTGCCATCGCTCTTTCCCCTTTGATGCTGCTTACCTACCCCCCCACATCCTCATTTGCAGAGTCCAGGTGTAAAGCTTGCATCCCGCCTCCTGGCCAGTCTGGAGCCCTGTAGAAATAAAGGGGGCTTTAGGTGGGCCCCTGCTATTTGCTGCCTGACTTTTGTCTCAGGTGGAAGGAGATGGCCTCTCTGCAAGGGCAGAGCTATGCAGGTGGGAAGCTGCTGGAAGAAAGCAATGCCTGTTGTCTCAGGGGCTGGCCTGAGAGCCATTGCTGGTGAAGGCTTTTTCTCAGAGTTGCATCAAAGTCCTGGTCTAAAGCTTATTCTCACATATGCCACATTGGTGTATTGTTATGTGGCCTGGTCGGATGGTGAAGGGTGATTATTGTTGGTGCCCTTGTCTTTTGTCTTTTCTTTGGTTCACTCAGAAGGCAGTGGGAATATGGAACGAGCATAGGCTTTGTGGGTCAGGCTGACTTGGGTTTGAATTCTTCTCTTTTACTCACTATATTATTACAAAAAAGAACTCAAACTGAGCCTAAGTTTCCTCCTGTGGAGAACAGGGGTTCTCATTCTTCTTGCTCAGGGTTATGGTGTGAAAAAGCAAAGCACAGCACACCTGGCTGGTCCAGACAGTAGTGATATTGGTTAACACGGATGCAGGGCTTGCTGTGTACCAGGTGTTGTCCTCAGATGTGACAAATACTAGGTTACTTGGTCCTCACTCTGACAGCATTTCTATTTTGCACACTAGGAAACTGAGGCACAGATGGGTTGTTAGTACTGAAGCTCAGATCTGAATCCAGGAACTCAAACATTGCCTTCCGCAGTTATCCTGGCATGTAACTTTTTGATGATTTCCGAGACTTGATATTACAAAATACAGTAAATATCTTTCTAAATTCTTAGTCTCGACATAGCAGTTTGTTGGCTGGTACATATACTTTCTGTAGACCTACCAGTGGACAACAGATACAACCTACTAATGAGAAAAATGTCCTCTTGCAGATGTTAAGAAGTTTTAGTGGTTGTTCTGGTTCAATGTGAAGTGTATTTCTCGGACACCACCTGTGGCACCTCCACAGACAACAAGCTGGCTAGGAGTCGTTACTCTAGAACTTTTGATAAATTTGTGAAAAAGAAAGTCTCCAAACCCTTTTGCTTCCCCCCAGCCTTTTAAAATTTTTTTCTAACGTTTATTTACTTTTGAGAGAGAGAGAGGAAGACAGACAGAGACAGGGTATGAGTGGTCAAGGGGCAGAGAGAGAGAGAGAGAGAGAGAGGGAGACACAGAATCTGAAGCAGGATCCATGCCCTGAGCTGTCAGCACAGAGCTTGATGTGGGGCTCGAACCCATGAACCGTGAGATCATTACCTGAGTCGAAGTAGAACACTTAACTGACTGAGCCCCCCAGACACCCCCCTTTTGCATTCTTCATCCAGGTTGATTGGGAGCTCTGCTGCTATTGAGATAAGGTTTGATAGGGAGCAGCTGCCCTGGTCATGGGGTAGCATCAGAAGCTCACGCATCAGGACTCACAGTGGAGCATGGACTGTTCCCTTAGCTGCTGTGAGGTTCAGATGACATAATGTGGTTCATTCTGATCCTGTTGGGGTTTTGGGGACTTTTCCAGGGCCTGGTAAAAGCTTTAGGGTAGGTTCTCTGCTGTGGAAGAAGAGCATCTATCTACTCTCCTCTTGAGTGGCCTGCAGTCACATTGAGGCTCTGGGGAGTAGATGTTTGCCTATATTTGTTACTGACTAGTCCAGAAAAACTCTGGCTGGGTTTGACCTGGCAGTGGAAAGTACTGTGCGTTGCTGATAGCTGTCATGATCAGTTTTCTTCTTTTGGACTTAAGTGTATATTGATGATAAGCTGCTGTTAAGATGGATGTGCCAGATTTGAGTTTCAACTACATATCTGTGTCTGTTTACCATTAGGAGATTTCATCTTCTTGCTGTGCCAGTTGAATGAAGGTCTGTGTGGCTGGATAGAATTGTCTGCTTAGGGTGTGTTTTTCCAACTTGGCCTTGTGTTGAACCTAAGGCTTAGAGATGTAACTCTTCTGTCAGACAGGCAGATCTGTGAGTCACGCTGACTGGGCTTCGAGGGTGATTGATTCATGGGTGTGTCCTTTCTGACTGTGTCTTTCCTATACCTCTGGTAGGGACAGTTTGTGTCTCTAAACAGTAATATGAATTGGGGGAGTGCACTCTGCTTTTTATTACCTTGAGTAACATACATGAGGTTATACATTGGGGCCCTTATCATACCATAAATGTTGTGTTTTTAATGACCTCAGTTTCTAAAAACTAGATTTTGTTTCCTATAGATGGGGAGATGTCTTGAGAGATTGGAACTCTAAAACTAGAAAGGAGTTTGTAGGTCCAGCCAGTGTGTAGTTACCTTTTATTACAGTCTGTGTATGGCATTGGACTAGATAATGTGAGCTTCAAAATAAATCCTGCTTCTTGTCCTCTATGTCCTTTTGGGTTAAAACCATATGTTATTGGATTGTTCCCACTCTCCCAAGAAATCTGCTCATAGGGATATTGTTCACTGAAATATTCTTTTCCTACCTGGCTATAGCTGAGGAATCTTTCTTAACACATGGTTCCTGGCTGCCACTACTTTCTGCTTAAAGTTGGCACATTTTATGAAGTTTGTAATCCCCACCCTGGAAGTTTGAGGTATTGTCATCTCTCTGTTCTGTTGCATTTTAATAAGATTTAAGTGAGTGGTAGGGACAGTAAGTTCTGTTGGCATTTGAAAAGCAAGAATTCATTAGAGTGATCAGTAAAGATTTTATGGCGGAAAAAGGACTTGGTCTGTGCTATGAAGAGTGGCCAGGCTTTAGATAGATGTCCTTTGACTGCGGGCCAGAAGAGGAAAGTACAAACGTAGTCTGGGAATGGTGAATAAGTCAGTATGGTAGCTTTAGAGGGTTTCTGTGGGGCAGTGGTTTTTACTTTATCCCCTGCTGGGCCCCGTCCCTGAAGTTCTGTTTTAGTAGGTGTGCAGTAGGTCCCTATAATTTACATTTCTAACAAGTTCCCATGAGATGTTGATGCTACTGGTCCAAGACCTGCTCTTGAGAACCACGGCTGTGGGGAACGTGTACAGTGTGCTGGCGGAGTCCTGTTAGAGCAGAGGTGATGGCCGGGGCAGTCCTGCTACCTAGCTGCAGGGATCACCATTGCCACGTGTGCTCTGCTCTGAGGTGGTGCAAGGCAACACTCGTGCTGAGGTCTGGAGTGCCGGCCTGAGGAGCTGGCGCTTTATTGTGGGTAGTGAGAAGCCATGGGAGAATTTTATCAGTGTGGTATTATTGGCATCTCCTTTCACAGTTTGGTAGCAGGGGAAAGGGTTGTGGGGGGAGGATGGGGGGGAAGTGGCCAGACATGGTAAGACAAGCTGGAGGGTAGTGCAGTGTCCAGGGGATGGGTTATTTTAGGAGTGGATTTAGAGAAAGATCTGGAAGGTAAGAAAGGGAAGAATAAAAGGTGACCCAACATTTCCTTCAGCTTGAGAGCTTGGACAGTAGTGCTCACATTGGCATAAAGGGGAAATCAGAGCGGTGGCTGCTTTTCGGGAAACTTCTCAGTTTTGTTTTGTTTTGTTTTTCTTATTTATTTATTTTTTAATGTTTATTTTTGGGAGAATGAGTGGGGGAGGGGCAGAGAGAGAGGGGGACACAGAATCTGAAGCAGGCTTCAGGCTCTGAGCTGTCAGCACAGAGCCTGATGTGGGGCTCGAACCCATGAACCATGAGATCATGTCCTGAACCGAAGTCAGATGCTTAACTGACTGAACCACGCACACGCCCCTTTTCTCAGTTATTTTTAAACTGAGTTTAAATTGTTTATCTTATTTTCTTTTCTGTATCTTTTCTAGATTATTGTCTATCCTGTTTTCAGACTGAAGGGTCTATATAATTTTCCATGCCTTCCAATTATATTTTTCTTTAATGTCTAAGCTTTTGTGGTTCTAAATATGTGATCACCTGTCTCCCAAAATAACTTCCTTTTGTGAAAATCATGAGGTTTAAATGAAAGAATATTGTTTAAAAATCTGTTAGCGATATCACTGTAATTTTTCCTCTAGACTCTTACATCCTTATAGTCTTGCCTAAGTACAAGGGAAATGGTGTATTATTGTCAGTCATTTGTGTTTTTAGCAATAAAATGTTAATTGGGTTGTGGTATATCTCTAATTTTTCTGTAAGTTACTAATTTCTAATCATTTGATCACTGTGAACACCCATGAATTGGTTTATATTTCACTTTTTTCCCCCTCATTTTTCAAAGTAATACATATTCATTATAGAACAGGGATGCCTGGCTGGCTCAGTCAGTAGAGCATGTGACTCATGATCTTGTGGGTTTGAACCCCACATTGGGTGTAGAGATTACTTAAAAAAATAAAAAAATGGGAACATAAATATATAATAAAAAGTAGGAATCAGTTGTGAGCTACCCATAAATTATATTTTTAACATTTTCACTTATTTCACTCAGTCTTTGCATGGGTGCATGTGTGGTAAGCAGTAGATTTGGGCCTGTCTGGGTCAGAGCTGGGGTCCAGTATGCCAGTGTGTGGAGTTGAGTGACAGATTTTCTCCTCCCTCTCCTCTACCTTTGTATTTGGCTACCCCGCATATTTTGTGTGGGGCCAGATTACTTGGAGTGACCATAGCTCCCCTGAGAATGAAACAGAATGCTGACACGGGTGAGGAAGGAGTCTGGCAAGCAGGGCTTGGGGTGAAGAGGGCAGCGTTTGTATCTCCGATGAGATGATGGTGTGCTTATCTGAGTTTCTTTTGGATCTGTCCTCCTGAGGCTTCAAGGGCTGGGGAAAACAGACTGAATTAGCCATGTTACAGCAGGGACCATGCAGCTCTGTTGTGGGATTCCCCCGGCCTGATCCACAGAGAGGGACTTGAGAAGGGGAAGTTTCTTGCCGATTATGCACAGAGAGAGAAGGAAACATTTGAGGTTAGTGACCGGTCAGCCTCATCCTGTGGGTGACCCAAGCCATGGAGTGAGACATTGCAGATGACGGTAGATGCAGGTCATGACAGAACTTAAGGCACAGCTGGGCGAGCAGATGCCTAAGGGCGTGGTGCTAGAGTGTATTCCTCCGAGATGGGGTCCAGTGATAGTGAAGTGGGCTCAGGAGAAAAGCACCTGGAGCCCAGAGACGCAGAGGCCCAGAGAGCAACCTGACTTTTGTGTAGGTTAGACACTTGCTCCACCTCTCACCTTTAGGAACTCCAGAGAGAGGGAAAAGAGCAAGGGCTCGAGTCTGGTATTTGGCAGTAGGAGCCATTGTTCCTGCAGACTTAGGAATAACTGTTCGCGACCTTATCTAGGACCTGGAAACGATTGGGATATAGGTGTGGTGACCATTGAGCTTGTTGACCAAACTGGACACTGTTAATATTTACATCGGGACTGGGTCTGGCAAGTCAGGATGTGGTATCACTCTAGATACTGGAGATGTTCAGGTTCCATATACATTAAAACAAACAAAATCTGGGAACTGCTTTTATATATTAAGTAGCTCCTTCCCAAGGCTCTAAACTGTTGTCATACTTTTAACTTTTTTGTTCTCCCTTAAAAAAGAAATAAAGCCCCTTTAATATTAGGAGTGTTTTGGTATACTGTTTCACTGAAAATGTTGTTCGTGGGTAGTTGTGTTTCATCTGATAAATGTACCACAGTTTCATTAATTGCATAATGTTACTAAAGTAGATTCCTTTCCAGCTACTTAACTAGCACGAATGATAGCAAAACAAATAATTCTTTGTGTATGTCTCAGTACTTTCATAAAAGTCAAATTCTTAGAAATAGAATAACTGGGTCAGATTGTATAGTTCTAGATATGTATTGCTAAATTCTAGGCATTTATTTTAAATCTGAATTTCTAAACTGAAAAACTCTGGGAGGCACCTGGGTGGGCTCAGTCTTGATTTTGGCTCAGGTCATGATCTCACAATTCGTGGGATCAAGCCCCATGCTGGGCTCTGTGCTGGCAGTCGGAGCCTGCTTGGGATTCTCTCTCTGCCCCTCCCCCACTTGCACCCATGTGCTCTCTCTCTTTCAAAAAAAAAAAAAAAAAACTCTGATAGTTGAGCTGCTCTGATTTGGAAGTGGTGCAAAATAGACAATTTTTTTAAAGGCACTAAATAGTTTTTGTCACTTAGCATTTCTGTTGTAACATGGGGATGAGGAAGGTGCAATAAGGTGAAGCAACATTTGAATAAAGAAAACACTTTTATTGCTAATATAACGTGTTTCACATTGCTGTGGAGTGAATGTCTCAAAGAGACTGGATTTACTGAAGTTAACTCTGATGGGTGTGTGCGGTGTGGGCATAGAAATATCTGACTATGAAAATCCTTAATGTTTTTATTGATAGTTTGCACAATATGGCTGAAAGATCAAGTGTTGGGTGTGTTTAGCTATTTGTAGTTTCCATGAGGAACATGATTCTCTGTGTCTGTGATGACAGTTGGATAACATTATGGAGTGCCCGTGGCGTTTTTCACATGGCTTATATGCATTTTATCACAAGCAGGAAACTAGCACATTTTCAGGAGTGGGTTCTTCTAGTATGAGTCAGCTTTGCAGCTGACCAGTCAGCCACTAGTTACAGAATACTACTTTGTGGAGTGGTTGTCAGCAAAAAAAAAAAAAAAAAAAAAAGTCTTCCTTACCTCAGCAAGAATTAGAGCTGAGAAATCAGCTTTGAGAGAACTGTGTGTAGATCAGTAGGTCAGATGAAGTGAAGGTGCTTTGTTGTAAAGCCTGTGTGGTAATTGGCTCAGTCATTGCCAGTGTCTGAATGCAGCATGCCAGCCCTATCTACGTCTGCTATGTCTGAGGTGCTGATTACTGGCTGTGTTACAACTTGCTCAGAGGGGCCAGACCAGTTTGCAAATAGGAAACGAAGAAACTTCTGGAGGGTTAATGTGTGAGGACTTCCTGGTTAGAGAGCATTCCTAAGTTTCTAGTTCCACCGGCCTTTAAAGATTTAGAAGACCCAGGAATGACTTCCTGGTATTTTAAAGACGATAGGCTACTGTCAGTGCTGAAGTATATGGGTGATTATGTTGTGACAGTCAGGAAAATAAATATAAGCATGACACCCAGATAATAATACCTAAGCTAAGAGGAAGGAATAATCTTGAATATTGACTTGTTTAGCTCCTAGAGCCTTTATGCTTAAGGGTGAAGCATGGGAGGTAATGCGTTTGGAAGTATCACTAAACCTAAAAATAAAATCACAGTGCTGGAGTTCTGCCTTCTGAGATTTCCCAGTTTTCTAATGATGGCCTTTGGTGTTTTGTACCTTTTGCTGTGCCTGTAATCCAGTGCTCCATTTTGCTTCTCTCTGGTCTCACGCCCCAGATTTAACATTCACTGATTCAGGTTTCCGGTTGTTTTTGAAAGACAACTTGACAGTGCTAGGCATAAGTGGAAGCAGTGTGGTGACCTTCGGATTAATAGCCTGTTACTTTTAGAATGTTGAGGATTACAGAGGTAGTGCTTTGGATATCTTAAGCACCTCCTTGTATTCCTTGGACGTCCCTGAAATGATGCATGTGCCTGATATCCAGGAGACACACAACATGCAGTTTATGCTTTCGAAAAAGTCATCCAGGCCATCTCTTTTCCACCTGTAACATGGTCGTATCTGAGGTCTTTATTCTTAAGATGTAATGCTAAGCCTGTTGAAGGTAGTCACTAGGAGGACATCAATTTGGTTTTCCCTCTGTCATCATTGGCCATGACTTTGGCCAATTCTTGTGGGTTTTCAGCAATCGTTTCGTTTAATTAAGAAAGGTTGCGCTCTATGAGATTTTAATACAGTGGGTTTAAAAATAACTATAAAGGCTTGGCTCATAGATGACTCTTAAATGAAACTCATTTTCTCAATCCTTTAGGTATGCAAGCCACTCCCTATTTTCATACTTTATCACTGAATACATGTTTTTTATATCCCAAGTCAGTAGTGAGAAACTGAACCTGTGAATTCTTTTTACAGGGTAAACTTGTTTCTGATTTTAGGAAAATTGAGGTGGGTGTGTTCATGTTTGTGGATAAGAATTTTTCTGAGATGGGTCATTTACAAGCTATTGGTTTCTTTTCTTTACACGTGCAGGGTTGGTTTTTTGGTTAAAGATAGGCAGCAGCAGACACTAGGCTAAGGAGTTGTGAAACTTTTAAACAGGCCTGATCAGTCAGCGGGGAGAGTTTGCAAGCCTCTCTTAAGCAGCTGCATCATATCAAATCACTGATTTGCATCAATGTTACCAGGCAGTGTCATTAAGTGTATTTGTTTCCAGGATCAGGCAATACCAGCATTCTAGTTGTGCGACCCCCTGGGTAATGGCCATGTGGCAATGGGGAGTGTAGGACGGTACTGAGGGATCCCTCCTTATAGAAGATTCAGTTCCTACCGATGGCAGGGAAAGGTAATGACTCAAAATTTAAAGGAAGGTTTAAATAAAAACTTAAAAGTTGACAGGAAGGATTTTCTTCTTCCTCTTTCCCATTAATTCATTCCCTTAAGTGAGATGCTTTCCCATCTGTAGGAGCAAAAGGGAAAAAAAATCCATGGAACATTTTGATTTGCAGTGTGGGAGGAGAAAACTTGTCATATTTCAAAGGCTAACAGGATAAAATGGTATCTTAAATTATTGGTAGCTAGAATGCAGAGCATGTAGACTGGATGACACAGATTAGTTTTTATGTTTGATTTAACTTATTCAATTATTGGTATCTTGCACACATAAGACCTGTTAAAGATATTTGGGCTTATGGATGGAGGAAAAGTAGATACAAAAATGAATCTGTGTTCAGTCTGCATTTCCTTATATCCCACTCTTTCATTGCTCAACCATTGTAGTTCTTTTCTGTCTAGTGATCGCTCTCCTCACCAGGGTCATACCTGTGATCCCTTTGGACGCAGTGTAGTGGATGGGTTTTTTTTTTTTTTTTTTTCTTTTTTTGTCTTAACCCCTTGGCAGCATTTGATACATTGTAAGCCGCTCCTTTGTTCTTGAAGCACTCCCTTCCCCTTTCTGAAGGGGCCTGGAATGCTAATCCTTATGCTGAGGAAAGTTTGTCTCTCTCTTTTTTAAAAAAATATTTATTTATGTTTGGGAGAACACACACGGGGGAGGGGCAGAGAGATTGGGACAGAAGATCTGAAGTAGGCTCTGTGCTGACAAGCTGACAGCAGTGATCCTGATGCGGGGTTGGAACTCACAAACTAGGAACTAGGTGATCCTGACCTGATCTGAAGTCGGACTCTCAACTCACTGAGCCATCCAGGTGCCCCAAAAGTTAGTCTCTTATTTACTACTTTTATCTCCCCAGGGAATGACCAAGGTGGAAGCTAGAAGATCAGGGTTGTATTGTACCAATGCAAGGTGCTGTAGACCCTTAAGACAGGAGGGAAACTGGAGGATTGGGTATGATTTCCTGGTAGAAGTAGTGATGATTTTTTTTTTTTCTTAAATGGCATTTGAGATGCACTTGGCACAGTGGGGGCTCGATATTTGAATGAATAAAGGTAGGGTTTAAAGAAACAGAGTGGATGAGGGATAAGTACTTTTAATTTAGGAAGCAGCATGGGCAAGGGGGAGATGGAGCTGGTGAAGGTAAAAATGAATCATTCTCTGGGCTGCAGTGGAATGATGGCAGGGCTCAGGGCCCGAGGACAGCCAGTGTACATTCTTGCCAAGACTTTGGAAGGCTGCGAATAACAGCCAAGGAATTTCGGGTTGTGTTTGTTAGGCAGTGGGTGGACTGGAAGGATTCTGAGCAGGAGAGGCTGTTGGAATTGGGAAGACTGATTCAGCAGCAGTTTGTCGGATGGGATTAGCTTGAGAAAAACCTTACGTTAGCCTCACTTCTGGACTCCTCACAGGCATTTTGTCCACCGCCCCCCCTTGCCCCCTGGGGTGGGGGGGGAGGGGAGCAAGCCCTACCATGCTGCTTTTGCACTGCAATGGCTCAGGCCTTATGACCATTTGTCCTGTTGTCCTTTGGTCACTTTACCTGAGCCACCTTGTCCCATGACCAGTGACCGTTGAATTCCTATCAACTTGCATGCACAGTATATCAAGGTACACCCTTAACTTTGGTCTCCTGATAACACAGATACCATTATAGTAACCTTAGCAGAAGTCCTGCTACCTGGTGGACACACAGCAGCGGTGTGGTTAGAGTTCACGTGAAGCACTGGGTCTGTACGGGTGAGAAGGGCTGTGATGTAGAACAAGAGTGAGGGAGGTTGTGAAACAGGTGCCATGGGTAGTTGGATCAGGAGTAAGGGCTTAGGGCAAAATCAGGGCCAAGTGTTTGTCTTAAAATCCAGATAATTCTCAGATATTTAAAAAAAAATCATGAGCATTTGCTTCAGAGTTTATCGGCTCTTGCTCTCTAGGCCTCCTTCCTCCTATATCCATGAATTAAATGCACCCTTGGGCCCCATATTGATACCATAATAGCTTGTTCTTTTTCTTTAAAAGAGTACTTGTGAAGTCAAGTGCAAGTATGAAGGAGAAATTTTGAAAGGGCTTCTGTTTGTCCAAACCTCTGTATGCTTGGGGGTGAGGACCAGGGTGGAGTGGGGGGAATCCTCACCCTGGGCTAGGAAGGGTAGTGCCCTTCACTTCACCTCTGCCAATCTACACATTTGGGAATGTTTCAAGAGTACGATTTGAGCTGCAAGCAGCAGTAGTCTGCATTGCCAATAAATGATATCGATGCTAGGTTTTGTTGTTAGAAATGGGGAAAATAGTATTATGAAATTTTGTAGAGAGAGAACTCTGATTCTGAAGGCTTTGGTAGATTCCTGTGACATCAGGAGAGCTAGATAGTTTTGCTTGAGAGGATTTTTGCTTGAGAGCATATTCATGCTTCATTGTTTACAAGCTGAAACCATCTAGAAGGTCATTCATATGGAATAAAGGTAGGTGCAAGTTAAATGTCAGTAGTATTTATTAAATAACCATGAATGTGATGCTGGTGCCATTAATACATTCAGTTTTTGCAATAGCAAAATTTACTCACCTTTACTCAGCCAATGACAATTCACTGGACTGAGGCCATCAGTGAAAACTGCAAGGTGGTGACTGCTTATTTTGAGAGTAGCCTCCCCTCGTAGCAGCTCCAACTGCCTTTGGGGGGGAGACTGGGAGAGAGGCTCTTTTTGTAAGCATTATTTTGCTTTCTTTTCAATCTTGTGGAAGTCACTTTAACTATACTCCTCAATTCAGCCAGGCATAGTGATGGTCTAAGCAGTATTTTGTCAAGTATATTTCTGTGTACGTGGGCTGAGGCCACTGGGTTCAGTATCCACATATTTCAAAAAAAATTTTTTTAAGTTTATTTATTTTGAGAGAGGCAAAGACAACATGAGCAGGGGAGTGGCAGAGAGAAAGGGTGGGGGGGGAAGAGAGAGAGAGAGAGAGAGGAAGGAAAGAAGGAAGAAAAGAAAAGAAAAAGAAAGAAAAAGCCCAAGCAGTCTCTGCACTGTCAGTGCAGAGCTGGACTTGAAGCTTGAATGCGTGAAACTGTGAGATCATGACCTGAGCCGAAACCAAGAGTCAGATGCTTAGCTGACAGAGCCACCAATGCGCCCCCTGTCTCCACATAATTTTAAGTGAGAGGTGCACAAATGCCTAATTAGTGAGATACCGAATTCTGAAACTGAAGAGCCTCTGGTCCCCTGGAGCAGTCTCCTGTTTTAGATAAGGTTGTCAGCTAACTCGAGATCAGCTAGCCTGCTAGTGTCACCCAGCTGTGTCAGACCTCACCCCTTCCTATTTAGAGCATCCCCCAATAAACTGAGGTTTTTCTGTGTAAAACAATGACGGAAGTCATTTAAAATCAGATCATTCCTGTTTGTCAGGGATACAGGACCAAAATGATAGAATGGAAGTCTCATCCCCTCTCTTTGGCAGGGATTGGTGAAGGCTCACAGCAGTTGCTTTCTATTAGCAATGAATGTGTGTTCTTAGCGGGAAGGTTTTTTGTTTTGTTTTTTTATCCTAGTGTCTTAGATTGGGTTGCTGTAACAAAGTATCATAGGCTAGTGGCTTAAGCAACAGACATTTATTTTTCACAGTTCTAGAGGCTACCAAGTCCAAGATCAAGGTGCCAGCAGATTCGTTCCTGGTGTGAATCTTCTTCCTGGTTTGCACACCTTCTTGCCGGGTCCTGAAGTAGTGGGTAGTGGAGGGGGAGAGCTCTGATCTCCCCCTTCTTACAAGGGCACCAATCCCATCATGGGACCCCACCCTCATGAACTGATCTAAACTTAGTTACCTCCGAAAGGCCCCACCTCCAGACACCATCACACAGGGGATCAGGGCTTCCACATACAAATTTTAAGGGGGACACAGATATTCAGTCCATAATATATGGGATGCTATTTTTTTAACTAGGCTATCTGGTAGAAAGTATGTTTAAAAAAATTTTTTTAATGTTTATTTAGTTTTGAGAAAGAGAGAAAGAGAATGAGAATGAGTAGGGGAGGGGCAGAGGGAGAGGGAGACACAGAATCTGAAGCAGGCTCCAGGCTCAGAGCTGTCAGCACAGAGCCGAATGTGGGGGCTCAAACTCATGAACTGTGAAATCATGACTTAAGCCAAAGTTAGACTCTTAACTGACTGAGCCACCCAGGTGCCCTGAAAATTATGTTTTCAGTTTAGGAGATGATCCAGTGTATCAGTAGTTACTATTCATACTCACAAATATTCAGAGACATGGTTAAATGTATTTAAAATATCCAGAGGTGGCTGGGTTAATAATTTGACTTTTTTCAACTTGCTTGTCCAATTTATTCAGCATATGCTTATTTGAGCACATTTTATGAGTCGGGCCCTGTGCTGTGTGTAGCCCAAAGGGATAATAAGATAAAGCAATTTGTCTTCCTTGAGCCATTCGGTGGCTAACATGAAAATGGTATACAATTATTTTCCTCCAGTCTTCTTTCAAATACGTTTTGTC
Organism: Acinonyx jubatus; assembly: GCF_027475565.1. Classification (NCBI taxonomy): domain Eukaryota; kingdom Metazoa; phylum Chordata; class Mammalia; order Carnivora; family Felidae; genus Acinonyx; species Acinonyx jubatus. The sequence goes on along the minus strand of NC_069382.1, from coordinate 77,646,734 downwards.
AGGTTCCACTCTTGTCCTGTTTATTTATTTTTCATATGAAATATTTTTAATATGAGAAATAAACATCACTGGGAATTGAAGATTCCTATATGCTCCTCCCTGTCCTGTGTCTCTCTTTCCTTTTCTAGAAGTAACTACCAGCCTGGATTTGGGGTATGTCATTACTGTGCACATTTTTATACTTTTATTATGTATGTATGAGTTGATGAGCAATAGACTGTATATAATTTTTAAAGCGTTAAGGAAAAAATAGTAAACTATATGTTTTCCCGTACCCTGAGAGAAAAAAAAAAAACAAAAAAAAACCCAGCCACGTTATTTGAGATTCATTCCCCTTGATATATAGCTCTGGTTCATTTTTAAAAAACAGATGTACAGTACATAATATTCCATTGTATGATTATCCTACGTTATATTAGTCTGTTCTCTTGTCAGATATTTTTGGAGTGTTTTGAGATTTTCATTATGATCTATAACACACTGCTGTGGACATTCAAGTACCTCTCTCCTGCGTGAATGAGAATTTCTCTGGGGACAAAGGTAAATGTGGTATTGTTGGATCATAGGATGTGAGTGTCTTCAGCCCCAAGGCTTATACTAGATAGTGCCACATCGCTCTACACAGTAACCAGTTTGTGATCCCCCTATAATGTATCAGTGATCTCCTTGATCTGCGTTTTCTCCAATACTTGGTATTATCAAATGTTTGAGCTTTTACCCATCCATTGGTTGTGAAGTGAAACGCTTCATTTCTCGCTTTAATGCTGTGTTTTCCTGATTGAAGTGAGATTACCTTTTTTACACGTCTGTTGGTCTTTCAGGCTGTTGCTTCTGTGAATTGCCTGTTCATCATGTAGCCCCACCTCTTCACAGGTGGGAGCCGTGGGCCTCAGGTGCAGAGAAGTGGAACTGTCATAATCCTGAATTCATGACATGTTCTCATTATTGGGTTTTGCATGACCCTCTTCTTTGTTCATATTTTTAATATAATGTATACAGGAACTCATGAAGGTCTGAACCACTGCCAACAATTTACATCTACCCGTGCCTCTCCCCACCCTTCTGTCCCTCTGACTCCTCTCCTGTACTTACTGTCCTGGACTTCATCCTTCCTTGTCATCTAGTTCTGTATGTGGTCTTCCGTCTGGACCTGGCTTTTCAGATTCCCCTGTTCTCAGCCTGGTTTATCCAAGTTGTTGCATTGGCTTTAGTCCATTCATTTTCACTGCAGTGTAACATTTTCCCCATTGTTATTTTTCTGTTGTTTCTACCTTCGGATAGGCATTTTTGGGTTGTTTTCAGTTGTCTGTAATTATGAACCCTTCTTTTATGAGCATTCGTATATGTGATTCTTGCTGGCCATGATCAAGATGATCTCTTAAGATGCCTTGGTGGCTCAGTCAGTTAAGCGTCTGACTCTTGATTTCGGCTCAGGTCATGATCTTGCGGTTGGTGAGATTGACCCCATGTTGGGTGCTGTGCTGACAGCACACAGCCTGTTTGTGATTCTCTCTCTCCCTCCCTCTTTGCCCCTCTTCTGCTTGTGCTCTCTCTGTCCCTCTCTCTTTCAAAATTGAATATTAAAAAAGCAATCTCTTGAATATTACATGCTACTGAAAATGTGGGATTAGATATTCTGATGTTTAACTTTGTTAGCTCATGCTGTTTTCCCTCACAGACAGACCATTTATATTCCCATAGGCAGTGGATCAGATTGCTCTAGGGCTTTGGCACAATTTGCACCTCTCTTTGTGTGTATGATTCTCATTAGTAAAACCGTTGTTGGAATGGTGGAATCGGGCTGTAAGGTTTGGTTTCCTTCTAATATGCCAGCTGGTATGAAAAGGGTGCAAGAGGAGCATATAAGCCTGCCCTGCTCTTGGAGGCCATCAGTGTTTATGAAAAGAACGTGACATTTGCTGGATTGCCAAGTGGGCTTAGGTTAGTTTGCAGCGTCTCTCTTCATGCGTATTTGATTCCTGCTTTTATGTCTGTAATCATTTTAAATTTATAGTCTATCTCATAGGTCTGTTATTTAAAATTCACAGTGGGTCCAATCTCTGCTTTTCTGTAGTGTCTACTCTCTTTTGTCCACGGTCAGTTTTTTTCCTTGCGTGCTTTTTAGTTTTAGATGGTGAGTTCCTTTTCTTTTGTTTCAAAATGTTTGTGTATTTTGAGAGAGAGAGAGAGAGAGCGCAGTAGGAGGTTCAGAGAGAGAGAGAGAGAGAGAGAGAGAGAAAGAGAGAATCTCAAGCAGGCTCCATGCTGACAGCAGGAGCTAGATCCCTATGAACTGTGAGATCATGACCTGAGCTGAAATCAAGAGATGGACACTTAACCAGCTGAGCCACCCAGGCGCCCCATGAGCTCCTTTTCAATTAAACTTTATCTGTGGGTATACTGGGATACTTGGTCAAAGGTGTATTAAAAATGTAGAGTTGAGGGGCGCCTGGGTGGCTCAGTGGGTTGAGCATCTGACTCTTGATTTTGGCTCAGGTCATGATCCCAGGGTCGTGGGATTGAGCCCCATGTCGGGCTCCACGCTGAGCATGGAGCCTGTTTGAGATTCCCTTTCTCTCCCCTCTGCCTCCCTTCCCTGCTTGTGCTCTCTCTCTCTCTAAAATAAAATCTATATAGAGAGAATAGGGGTTTCAGTTGACAAAATACTTAGCTATATTGGGTAAAATACAGCACACATGCTTTTAAATGCACAGCAGTGATTGTAAAAAGAAAGTATAGAAAGTCTCCAGAGTTCGACAGTGAAGAGAAGACATAATTCCCTAGCAGAGTCCACTAGGAGCTGAGCTCTCAGCAGCGTCAGAAACGAGATGCTGGGAGTCTTAACACCAATACAGGGGGTATAAAATGAAGCCTTGAACAAAAAGTTGGACCTGGGATCTCCCCTTAAATCTAGTTAGCCAGGATCCTCCAATGGCTGCACTTTTGGTGAAGGAGTAGATGAGAAAAAGTCTGCCCACCAGCACAGAAATACAAAGAAAAGTCCATCTCAACCTGGGCTCTGGGTAGAAGATAAAAGTACTCCAGTCTTAAAATTAGAAAGGACAGGTGTTCCCTTACATTTTAGGGTTCAGATGTATACTACCCACATGTTCCAGGAGTCCCCAAGTCAAGAAGTGAGCTTAAAAACCACTCCAGAGTTAATGATGTTCCTCTGCTGAGATGCCTTACAGAAACAAATCTGTGCCTTAGTTGTAAGCTTCTTGGAACGTAGGAACATAGGTGATCTTATGCAGCTTTGCACTTCAGTGTATTTTTGGAATGAATGAATAAGTGAACAGTGGAACCACATGGGCATTTTTAATAGAACATAAAGTTCATCAACAAGGTGAATTTTCAACACATTAAAAAATAAAGCTTACAAGGGATATAATTTTGCAATTAAACTTTACTGCAACCTTCAAAATCATTCTGCCATTAGAACATTCTGCAGATCACAGAATGAGCAGACATTCATTGAGCACCTTGCAGTTCTGTGTGTTGTGAAGGATACAAAGACTACCATATGCTTTGTTCTTAGTACAGGGGAGTGACAGGCTTAAACACCAACGGTCATGGTGCAAAGTGCAAAATAAATGCTTTAGTAAATTTTCGAAGTAGTTTTGGGATTGCAGAGGTTGGCACTCCTTCATTTCACCTGAGGAATTTATTCATTTGGTGAACATTTTTTTTTTCTTAAAGTTTATTTTATTATTTTGAGGGAGGGGAGGGTCAGAGAGAGAGGGGGGAAAGAGAATCCCAAGCAGGCTTCGTGCTATCAGTGTAGAGCCCGACGTGGGGCTTGAATCATCTGGTGAACATTTAGTAGAGCTTCTCATGTGGTTAGTATTGGGAGGATTATAAGAGAACCTATTTATTGTGTGCTCACCCATGTGTTAGGTGGCAAACATTTTATGTGCAGTTAATCTCTATAACACAATTTTAATTCTCGCATCATCCCTATGAAGAGGATCCTATAATTATCCTCATTCTTAAAACTATTTATTGGAATTTAGTATTTATAGAGAGAAGCATACTTTCATATGTGTAAAACCGGATGGACTCTCATGAATTGTATACCTCTGTGTGACCAGTACCCAGAGCAAGAACAAACTGAACATTACAGACATTCTGGAAGTCCCCCCATTGCCCCCTTGACTTCCAATAGCAATGTTTCTTTTCCTGTTTCTGTATTTTCTGGAAACAGAATCATATAACTTGTATGCTTCTGCTGTGTGCTATTGTGTATGGTTGTGGACGGCTCATTCCTGTTCTTGTCTAGTATTCTGTTATCCCCATTTTACAGATGAGGAAACTGAGACTGAGAGGTCAGAGTAACCCAAGAGCATGCAACTAGCGATGAACATATTACAATGCCACTAGACATTTTTTCAGAATGTGATTTTTAACGTTCTGGTGTTCTGTCATGTGAGTATATAGCACAGTTAATTTAGTCCCCTTCTGATGGTTGTCTGGGTTGTTGACAACATGTCCTCACTTATACTCTACCATAAAAGAAAAGAAAATCAATTTCAATATTTAAAGCATGTTTCTAAGTTTCCAGCTACTTTGCCATTGACTATAATCAGTTCCGTATAAGTATAGCAGGTAATAAACATGAATTTCCTCTGTGGCTCAGAGAGCAGCTGCCAATCACGGGTGTCTTTTGTAGTTTTTATGTGGTCGACTTGCCTTTTGGAAGTGTCTTGTAAGAGTGTATGGTGGCCTTGCTTTATTCCTCTTGAAATATTTATGCCGCCTTCTTCCTACTCCCCATTTCCCCTTGAAAACTTCTCACTAGAGTATCTCTGTTCTGTAGTCCAAAAGTACATCCCTTTGCCTGAGGGATAGCTCTCCCTCTGGCCTGCTGATGTGTTATGCAACAAGTTCTCTGTGGGTCAGCCCTTCAAAGGACTTCATGAAATGTTCTCCATGAAACATTCTCTAGTGCAGTGATTCACAAAGGGAACTTCTAGAGTGTGAGCCCCTGGAAGGTAGGAGCTGTGTATTCTTCACCAGGGTGCCTGGCAGGTAGTGTGTACTAAGTAAATGTGAGGTGATTGAATGACGACCCACTAGAGCCTTAGATGGTTTTCTTTTGATTGACCTTTATGACATTATGATTGATGCTTTGGGGGAATATGGATTAATTTTTTTAGGCTCTTCAAGCAGAACTAGATTACCTAGTTTGTTTAACCTTTTTTTTTTTCCCTGTTCTGATAGCAGAGGAAGAGCAATTTAGGAATGTGACAGAAAATAAGGTTGTGATGATTTTGTTACAGCATGAAGTTTCTTATATTTTTTTCATTCATTGAACACTTGTTGAAACCCTACTGAGTGTCATGCAGTAGAGACACAAAGATAAATATAATTCCTGCTTTGAGGAGTCTAGTGGGAGAGCCAAACACAGGTGTAGGTATAATGCATTGTGGTATATCTATCTATCTATCTATCTATCTATCTATCTATCTATCTATCTGCGCTATGAACTATGCTATGAACTAGTTTTTACTTGTTGGTTTGTTTTGAACACAATGGAGCAGCTGAAAGGAAGGTCCTCTTGGAAGATACGACAGGAGCACTGAATCTTAAGGAAAGTGCACAGATTCCTACTCAGTCTTCCATCCAAATGCTACTCCTTTCTTATTTCTAGAGTGGTGGTGCTGCCCATAGTTAATGTCATTCTACCCCTTCTAATGTAAAAACCTCACTGTTGTCTTTTCCAGGACACCACACAGCTCTTCTCTCAGAGTGCTGTCGATTCTAGCTCTGAAATGGCTTCAGAGTATAGTTTCTGCTTCCTCTTCCCTCCCATCCTCACATCGATAACCTGCTTTCTTTGCAAGACCAGGAATGGAAATCATTCATCTTTCTGCTTTAAGCATCTGACCTAGAGCCTGGCATATACTAGATTCAAATCTTTGTTGAACCAAAAGATTGATCTGTAACTGGTCTTCCTTCCTCTAATCCCTTTTATTTTCCTTTGATCCTGTGCTGGGTTTTACCCCGCTGCTTAAAATTCTTCCATGACTCCTCATTACCTCCAAGATGGAAATGCACCTTCTCAGCCCAGGTCCTTACCATTGACCTCAGTCTGCTTTAAGCGCCTCCCATCCCTCCCCCGCCCCATGCTACCACGTGTCAGAGCACATCTGGAGTTCTTTGTCATTCTCATGGCCCCATGTACCCTCCCCTTTGCTGATGTGTCACTTTTGTCTCACGTGTTAAGATCCAGCTCAGCTGTCACCAACCTTGTGAAACCTCCCCTGCTTTTCCTAGGAAGAATTGGTTACACCATCTGCTGGGTTCCCTGAAGTCTGTCCAGTTCATCCTCTTGTTGCATTTCTACAATCAATTATGGTAGCTCTTTTCCTCTGTGTTTCTCCCATTAGATTGAGGACCTGAAGTTGTGTCTGATTCTTTTTTGTCCTTTGGTCAGGTGCTTGTTACCTGTCAGATGAATATAGGTCCTGCCTGTACTGTCCCTTAAAAACACCTGCTGCTATCACATTGCTTTGGTTTTGCTTTGCATGATTTTCATGGACACACCCTTTCAGCAGCTTGCTTTATGTATTTATGTATGTATCTGTGTATTTATTTATTTATTTATTTATTATGTTTTATGTTTTATATTTGAGAGAGAGAGACAGAGACAGAGAGTGAGCAGGGAAGGGGCAGAGAGACGGAGACAGAATCTGAAGCAGGCTCCAGGCTCCAAGCTAGTCAGCACAGAGCCTGACGCTGGGGCTCGAACCCATGAGCAGTGAGATCATGACCTGAGCCAAAGTTGGATGCTTAGCCAACTGAGCCAACCAGGCACCCTTTAGCAGCTCTCCTTAAGTGTAGTGCATTATTCAAGGGCCAGTGCAAGTAATATCTTGTTTGTGAAATTGTCTTTGATCATGGCAGCTCATAATATTGGCACTTACCTCTAAACCATCTTTGTTTGTTAGCCCTTGCCTGTGGCACTTACATAATACTTGCTGTCATTATTTGTATTGTTATTGTGTATGTATCATCTTTCCCTAGTTAGAGTATAAAGTCTGAAGTTACAGGTTTTTCACAGACAGTCATGAATCTTCTCTGTTGAAATCTATAATTCCTTATTTAATAGACAGTTGTGCTTTTTTAAAAAATGTTTTTTATTTTAATTTATTTGGGAGAGAGAGAGTGAGCAGGGGGTGGGGCAGAAAGAGAGGGAGACAGAGGATCTGACCCGATGTGGGGCTTGTACCCATGAACCATGAGATCATGACCTGAGCCCAAATTAAGAGTTAGACGCTTAACTTACTAAGCCACCCAGGTGCCCTTCGACAATTGTGCTTTAAAGGTAGGTCTGTAGTGACATATTCTTTCAGCTCCCTTTGTTTGAGAATTTCTATTTGCCATTCATTCCTGGATACCCTTTTGCTGGGTATAGAATTTGTTGTTGACAGTTCTTTCAGCACTTGAAAAATCTATTTCCTTTAGTCTCCATGGTTTCAGATGAGAAATACACTGTCATTTGAATTGGTGTTCCCCTATAGATAATGTGACAATTTTCTCTGGCTGATTTTTTTTTTTTTTTAACATTTATTTATTTTTGAGACAGAGAGAGACAGAGCATGAACGAGGGAGGCGCAGAGAGAGAGGGAGACACAGAATCCGAAGCAGGCTCCAGGCGCTGAGCCATCAGCCCAGAGCCTGACGCGGGGCTCGAACTCACGGACCGCGAGATCGTGACCTGAGCCTAAGTCGGATGCTCAACCGACTGAGCCACCCAGGCGCCCCTTCTCTGGCTGATTTTAAGATATTTTTGTCTTTGGTTTTCAGAGGGTTAGTTAAGATCTTTTGATATTTTACCACTGACCCTCGTGTTGTCATGGATTTATTTAAATTTATCCTGGTTCAGGAGTTTGCTCAGCTTCTTAAATCTGTATGTTTGTGACCAATTTGGGAAGTTTTCAGCCATTGTTTCCTTGAATACACTTCTGGCCTCACTTCATTTCTCCTGTCCTTCTGGGACTCTGATAATACAAATGTTCGATCTTTTGTTGTTCCATATGTCCCTGAGGCTCTGTTCATTTTTTCAGCGTGTTTGCTGTCTGTTATTCAGATTGAGTGAATTCTCTTCTTTCCTCAAGTTCACTGATTCTGTTCTCTGTCCTTTCCACTCCAGTATTAAGCACATCAAGTGAGTTTTACTTTCTGTTACTGTATTTCCTGGTTACAGAATTTTTGTGAGGTTCTTTTTTTTGTAACGTCTATTAATTTGCTGAGAATTGCTATTTTTTCATTTGTTTCAAAAGAATTTATAACTGATTATTGAAGCACTTTTATGACTTTTATGCTTTAAAATCCTTATCAGGTAATTCCAACATTTATCTCTGGGGTTAGCATCAGTTGATTGGCTTTTCTTATTCAAGCTATAGGTTTCCTGGTTCTTGATATGATGGATGATATTTGATTATATCTGTTTTGCCTGGTTATATTAGGATATCCTGGGTCCCATTTTAAATCTTTTATTTTAGCAGTCAGCGTGTTTAGTTTTAGCACACAAGTCCTGGCCTACACTTATGGGCCAGGATTCCAATGGCAGCTAATTTTCAAAGCCTCTGTGGTGGTGTTTTAGTTTGCTTTGTTGATTAGCTGTTACTGGAGCTGCCGTTGCCCCCTGCTTACACTGGCTGTGGATGAAGATGGAGTTTCCCTAGGCTGGGGCACTGGGTGTCAGGGGAGGAGGGCAGGTAGATGCAGGCTCCTGTGTACTTGGGCTTCCTTGAGTGTGGTAGATTCCCCGCCAATCTGTGGGGGACAGACAGTCTCCTTGATCCTGTCACTTGTCAAGATGAGATCTTTTTACCGGTGACCATGGCTTCTCTGAGGTCTTCTGCACAAGGAAAAGTAGGGAGTCCTTCCTGGGCCACATGTGTCTGGGTACCTCTCGTTGGGTTGGCTTGTCCTTAGGCGTATGTCTTGGCTCTCATAGTTGCTTATTGTCGGTGGGACTTCAGATAGGTCCCCTTTTGGATGGTGTAGGGCTTGCCAGATGTTTCTAGAGGGACTCTCCTTCGATCTGGGGTAGGAATGAGTCTGCATGCTCTGCCTGCTGCTCTGGGAAATGGTGGGTCCCAATGGTTGCCTTCTTTGTGGCAGGAATGTGAGCTGTCCTCTGTTGTGCTTCTCCTCCAGTCTTGAAGTCACAGACTGGTTTGCTTTTTTCTCACCACGTTTCAGAGTTCTTTGGTTGCCTCTTGCTTTATCTCCAGGGTGAATAGTGCTTAGTGAAAAGGAACAGGGAGAAATGAGTCTATGCTATCTTGTCTCTTGTTACTCATTCTTAAATGTTGGATTTTTAAAAGCGATTACAAATGTGAGAGAAGGTTATCATTTATTTTCTATCTTTAGCAAATCATGTCGTTGAGCCTTCTTACTTTATAGGTAAGGTAACTTGAGGCCCAGTCAGGTTAAGTGACTGGTTGAGGGGGTCCCACTGCTATTTAATTGCAGAATTCAGATTAGAACTAGCCTCCTGGTGAGGAATCCAGTATTTGCTCATTGTAGGAAACTAAGGCAGAGAGTTATCTGGAAGATAAAACAAGAGAACTTTGCAAGGCAGTAGAGTTTTGGACTTTATAACATTAGCACACTAAAGAATTAATACCTCAAATGAAACGCCTATCATCAGAGTGTAAGAGTACAAGAATCCAGTTTTAAATTATATTGACTAGGGGCGCCTGGGTGGCTCAGTCGGTTGAGCGGCCGACTTCGGCTCAGGTCACGATCTCATGGTCTGTGAGTTCAAGCCCCGTGTCGGGCTCTGTGCTGACAGCTCAGAGCCTGGAGCCTGTTTCGGATTCTGTGTCTCCCTCTCTCTGACCCTCCCCGTTCATGCTCTGTCTCTGTCTCTCTCTCTCTCAAAAATAAATAAACGTTAAAAAAAATTAAATTATATTGACTAGGGTTGAATGACATGCTGTATATTTGTCCCCATTTTAATACTATTTTTGATAGTCTAAAATAACATACCTTCTGCTTTTCCTATAAAATACCTAAGTGACCTTATAAAATGTTCCTTCTTGCAAAAAGTTCTATCACTTGTTATCATCATCATTCATAGTCTACTTCAAAGAGAGTAAACAATATAATTAAGATTGCTGGCACTACCCAAACAAATTAATGTCATAACTTAGCCTTCTCTGTGGCTTTTTATCAGATAATCTTTGCGTACTCCACAGACCGTAGATATTTCTCACAGTATTTCCCCAGGAAGCTTTTTCCTGTATCGCAACTGGAGGAATAGAGAAACCCAGATGTTAACTATTCGGTTGTTTGTAATTTTTCTGGAGTCTCCAGGGTTTTACAGAAAAAAGGGTCAGAACTGAACGGATGCCAGAAATCTTTGAGATCAGAGATGGGAAGTATGTACTTCTTCCCCTGAGACTCCCTGAGGCACAGGGAGAGTGAGGTCCAGTGAGTAGGACTAAACACTGAGTTTGTTTAATGTCATTTGGGTAAGACGACTGAAGGGGTCTAAGGAGGGGGTGTCACTGCCTCCCTTCTTCTCTGGTGTACTAGTTCCTCTCTTTCTGCTTTTGTTTTTTCTTCATCTTCCCTACTTATGTAGTCTTTCTGGAAAGTAAAATCTCTGTACCGAAGAGAGGAGTTTCACATTGGGCATTGGAGAACTTTTCCTGTCGCTCATAATAAGACTCCTGTATAGGCAATCTATAACCTGTCTTTTGTATGTACTTGAGCTATGTGCTAAAGGTAAGGTAATATTAGTGCCAGTACAATAATTCACCAACTGTTGATTAGTTTAGAATAAAAAAATGTTAGCATCGGGCAGGACCTTTTTGGACCCCTGCACTGAAGTTGCACCCTCAGCAGGGTGTCCCTACCATATAAGTAGTGGTGATGGCTCATAATTGCCTGCCCGGCGAGGCAGCACATTGTATTAGTTAGCAAGTTCTGCTTTACTTGAAACTAAATCTGTTCCTTTTAGCTTCTACCTATACTGGCTTTGGGATGAGTCTCGTGACACCACGCGGGTTGAGTGTAAGAACCGTTCTAGTTAATATCCCTCAATTCAGAAACCGTCCTAAGATTTTGTCTTTTTTTTTTTTTTTTAATGTTATTTTTGAGAGAGAGAGAGACAGAGCATGAGTGGGGGGAGGGGCCAAGAGAGAGGGAGACACAGAATCCAGAGCAGGCTCCAGGCTTTGCACTGTCAGCACAAAGCCTGACATGAGGCTCGAACTCATGAACCGTGAGATCATGACCTATGCCCAAGTTGGATGTTCAACTGACTGAGCCACCCAGTCACCGCCACCCCCAAGATTTTTGTCTTAATTCGTAGGGTTTTTAGAATCCTCATTATCCTGATAACATTTTTTTAGATGTTCGGTTTTGCCAGTGTCTCTTTAAAATGTAGTGCAAACTAAACACAGTGCCCCAAGTTTTCTTACTCAGCTGGAAATGTTTCTTTAAAAAAAAAAAAGCCTAAAAAATAAAAACATAAAAGCAAGCTTGTAAAAAAGATAAATATTTTTTATGCTCCATATAATACCATACATGGAAAGGGATATTTCTGAACTTGAATCTTCATCTACCCCTACCAGTTTTGTTCAGAAGTGTTTCTAACCAGATTACAGTAATGCCCCTACCTGTCTTCAATTCACTATACCAGAGCCCCCTATTTCCTCTCTTCTCTGCTATTAAAAAATGCTGGTATGGGGCGCCTGGGTGGCGCAGTCGGTTAAGTGTCCGACTTCAGCTCAGGTCACGATCTCGTGGTCAGTGAGTTCGAGCCCTGCGTCGGGCTCTGGGCTGATGGCTCAGAACCTGGAGCCTGTTTCCGATTCTGTGTCTCCCTCTCTCTCTGCCCCTCCCCTGTTCATGCTCTGTCTCTCTCTGTCTCAAAAATAAATAAACGTTAAAAAAAAAAATGCTGGCATAGCTCATTGTACTGATTTTATCACCCACTAAGTCACATATGGCACCCTGAAAAATGCTGCTCTAGGTACTTTGAAAAATGCTGCTGTAGGTCAGTGCTACTCAAAGTGGGGCCTGTAGACCTGTGCTAGTCTGCAGACTGTTAGTTACAATAGGAGTTGACTTCCTTGAGGCAAGAAGTCTTGCTATAAAGAAAAGTCAGCCAAACTAAACAGGTGTGCTCAGTGACTCGGTTAATTTACATTTTGTCCAAATTCCTTGTTTCTCAGGGACCCTATGACCCATAGTTCAGGAGCTGGCACCTTGAGTAGCATTGCCTGCGGGCACCCCAGACCTTCCTTTGGCACCTACCAGCTCTCAGGCGTGTGGCTCTCAGATTTCCAAGCCTTTGTATATTTGAAACCAGGGGAGGCAGTGCCACACTAATTTGATATGTCAGTTAAATCTCGTAGCCCGGTGCCACTTAGTGTGCGAGCAAGTACTTCTGCCAGCAGAATTTAGGAATGAAGAGATCATGAGCTGGGAATCAGGGTGACCTGGGCTTACTTCTGGTTTTGCTGTGTGACCGATTTCACTTCTCTGTTTCCCCACCTCCCCTCTGTCTATAAAATGAATATGTAATAGTTATCTTTGTAGTAGGAGTCTAGGGGTAATTTTTTATATAAAACACTCCACAGAATAGTAGATATTTATTGCTTTTAGGAATAATTCTGAAATGATAAATAAGGTCTTAAAAAAAATAATAGGATGATTGGTTGTATTAGGTAAAAAGTATGCTGTGAGACTGTGGTTTAAAATGCACAGAAAGAGAGACAAAGGAACAGAATAACTTGGAGCTGCCAGAGTTAGGTTTCTTTTTTTTTTAAGCTTATTTATTAATTTTGAGACCGAGAGAGTGGGGGAGGGGCAGAGAGAGAGGGAGAGAGAGAATCCCAAGCAGGCTTCGTGCTGTCAGCATAGAACCGTGAGATCATGACCTGAGTCGAAGTTAAGAGTCTGAAGCTTAAGTGACTGAGCCACCCAGGTGTTCCCAGAATTAGGTTTCTTAAAAAATAAAGTTTAAATAATTGGAAATGTTCAGTTTAATTTTCTTCTAAAATGTTCAGGGATGTAAATAGGTGGGTGCTTTTAAAGTGAGTAAATGACAGAAGCAGTTTCTTCAAAATGGTAAAATTTGACTACCTAAGAAGATACAAAAATCAAAATCATAATCCAAAAAGGAGGCCACACAGGTAAGAAAGAAAAACATTTAACATGAAGTTATATATCAAACTTGTTGGAGTAGAGAAAATAAAGACAGTACACTCATGGCACTTTAGACCATAGAAATACTTGTGATGAAGGAAATAAAGATTAAGATTAGAAAGTACAAAGAAATAACTTTTTGAGAAAAAGTTGGGCTAATGGAATAGTGAACTCCCACGTACCTGTTACCTTCTTCCAGGTATTATGAAGTCATGGTCAAGTGCTGAGGGATGATTTAGGCTGGATTCGAAGATCTCTGTCAGTAAGTTTACAACTTACAAGATTTGATCCTTGGATTTCTAGGGGCTAAAATTTATCATAATTATATAAAGTCTGTGCTTTATCCGTTTGCAGAAAATGAAATCCAGTGTTTGCTTTTGGAAGCTTTCCCCCTCTGATTCAGCTTTTTCTTTCCTTCTGTGCTAACTGTGCGTGTGATACATTTACTTTCTGTAACACAACTTGGCGAATGAAGGATGTTAGCTGAGCTCTTTCTAAGTGTCCTTTGAATTGGAGCCTGGAAGTTATTAATGGGCCAGAAGTGTTCCTAAAGGGCTTTCCCCCTCTTTTGCTTTTACGTGTGTGTAGTTTGGGTTGGGGAAGGGTGGATCAGTAATGTGTTTAAATTTCGAATGAAAGTAATAAAAAACTGGAAAATATGCTTTTTAGGGGCATGTGTATCTTCAATCAGTATATAGCTGAGTATTTCTTATATGTTTTAGTGTTTCCTTTTCAATTATTACTGATTTGGAGTACAGACCATTTGAAATCAGGAACTGGATTTCATATACTACAGCTCCATACATCTTCTGTATATACATACATCTGATAACTGGAGCCCAGTTATAAAGGCAGGCAGAGGGGTCCTGCTGGGACTTGATGGGGTTCTGGTAGCTTCTAGTGTAGGTTGTACTTGAGTTTTGGGCATTCCAGGCAGAAGGCAGGGCATGTACACAGACCCCAAGGAAGGAGAGGACTTGGCATTTTTTTTCTCCCAGGACTAGAAGGGAGGCTGATGAAGCTGGAGTTGAGTGAGCTTAGGGGATGAATGAGGCTGGAGGGCTGAGCAGAGACGAAATCACTCAAGGTATTTGAGACCTTTGGTGAGGAGTCTGGGTTTTATCCTGAATACAACAGAATGATATTTAAGCGGTAAGCAGGGGAATAAGGAAATCCAATTTATATTTTTAGTTAGATTTTGCTGCTCTTGTAGGAATTGGGTTGAAGGGGAATGAGTGGAAGCAGAGTGACCAGAGAGGCTGTGTTAACAGTGGAGATAGAGAAGTGAGCAGATCCATGGGATATTTTGGATGTAGAGTTGGATGTGTAGTGGGTGAAGGGAAAGGGAGGAATCAGGTTGATTTGTCAAAGTACTTCTTGCCCAATCTCCAGCCTTGCAAACCATTTGGCACTTTTGAGCATTCTCAGTATTGTGTCTTCTCCGATTCTGCACACCCCTTGTACCTTATTTTGGGCTGTCTTTTCTCTGTCTTGTCTTCTTCTGCCCGCCCCACCCCCCACCCACCCTTTCTCCTTTTATGGGTGTCCACCATGGTTTACTTCTTTATTTTCAGCTCCAGATTTTCTACACTTTTTCCTTCTAACAAGGAGAATTCACTTCAGTTACCTCTCAGCACAGAAGTGATGATTAGAATCTCTGTCCGTGACTTTTGTCTTCAGCTGCTTTCAGAATTTCTGTTTAGTTAATCTGCTACTTTGTGAAATACCTAAAATTCAGTTGTTTCTTCACCTCACATTGGCTTCCTCTCTTGACTTCCCCTTTACAAAAAATACGGTTCCGCCATTCTGTCACCCAAACAGGATAACTTAGTAATCTTTTGATTCATTATTTTGCTTTACTACAATTTGTTATATAAAATCCAGTATTATTCCCAAGTTGTTGGTGAAGAAGCTGGAGCTTGGAAGGGTTGTCGCCTGCTCAGGGTCACTAGAAGCTGGTCATGGGGACCCTAGTGTGTGATCCTGTCAGTCTGACACCAGAATCCATCACTGTCATTAACTCTCAATGACTGTGCTAGGAGCTTTGTGATGAGGCTTTTCTGAAGAACAACTAACCTTCCTTCGTAAAAAGTATGTCACATTGGGACCTTAGCTGTTCACAGTAGTCATATTAACCATCTGAGCATTTTCTCTGAAAATATTGCACATATATTATCTTTTTTATGGAGACCTGCCGTGACTGGTTATTCATGTTCTTCCCTCTTTTAGGGGAAGAAGAGAGGAGTGACAGCAGTGACTGCAGGTTTCTTAATTTTCTTCTCCCCTACCAATATATAAAAGGGCTTATTTACCTATATGTTTGCAAATACATACTGAAATTCATTATTAAAAATAGTATGGGCCATCAGGTGAAAAGCCATGTAAAATTTTCTTTCGTTACTAGTGAATTTGAATTTTTTTAAATGTGTGTTTATTAGTGGTTGGATGATGTCAGTTGACAGTGGGGAAAGCCATCTGCTTTGCTCAGTCTACCAACTGAAATGCTAGTATCTTCTGGAAGCAACACACAGACACCTAGAAATAATAACACAACATGATATTTAGGCATCCTGTGGCCCATTCAAGTTCATACATAAAATTAGCCATCATAGCCACATTGTCTTACAGCACAGCCTATTCTAATGATCAGATATCATCCATTCTTTTTTTGTTTGTTTTGGTTTTAACTTATTTTTTTTCCTGATTATAAAAGTAATTTATGCTAAATTCATAGAACATAAAAAATAGAACATAAAAAGAATCATTGGTTAAGATTTGGCGGGGGGGTGTTGCTTAACTTTTCAACTGTCTTATGTGCACTTACATACTTGACTCATGCTTTCAGTGATTTTACAAGTTGACCATGTAGCTTATTTATTTATATAACACCTCTTTCCTGTTTGAATATGGCTAGTTTTTAGGAGGCCCAGACCTGTGTCCATATGCCCCTTATAAGAGGCTTGGATTGTGTTGATTCTGCTGTCTGGGATCCTGGTATATGTTGACCTTGCCCTTGAGGAAGCGTGGAACCAAGAAGCAGACCTCATGGACCTCACTGCCCAGGTGGTACTTGTTTTTCTAAGAGCAGCTTTTCCAAGTTTACTCCCTTTCCTTCTTCCTGTTGGCTGTGAGCTCCTCAGCATACCTTTCTTGTCCTTCTTCCTGGGCAACTTTGCTTTCCTAGGGGCTGTCCAAAAAAGCTTTTTTTTTTTTTCTTCCCTAGAACCAAAAAAAATTTTTTATTTCATTCTGAATAAAAGACGGAACAGATAGAACTCTCGGATATCCTGAAAACAATGTCATCGCTATGGCAAAATTTCACAAAAATCATTGCACAGAGTGTGGAGACCAAGCCTGGGCCCAAACCAGCTGTGAAGGCTGCCTCTCTGGGGAGGGGCATTAAGGAGACGGTAGCCAGGCACAGGTGGTGGCTGTGCCCCTGTGATAAGCCCTGTTGGGTCCCCAAGGACCAGGCTCAGCGCCTGGCCTTCAGCTACCACCACATAACTGCAGCCAGGGACTGGGAGGGATCGCCTTCTCAAGGTCCCTCCGTGGGCGAGCCTTTCCAGTTGTGTGCCCCACATTCCCTGCTTGCAGTGGTATTGGTAGAAATTCCACCGTTGGAGCTGCTTCACCTCCATCCCATCCTGCAGGACCCTGTCCAGGAGCTCCCGGTCCTTGCTTCCCCCTGGTCACAGAACTCCTCAGTGTTCGTGCCTCTGATGTGGTCAAAGTTTGACTCGTAGATCCCAAAGAGGCCAAAGCCATTTACCTCCCAGGAATGGTGTGGGTCCCCCAGCGAGCTCCTGCAGGCATGATTATAGGGGCAAAGGCCAGCTTGCCCTCCATGCATTGTTTACAGACGCCCACAAAACCTTTTAAGAAAATTCTTGACCTCTCTTCTAACACTTCCACAAAATCAAGAGATTTGGATGGTTTACATACATTTTATAAGGACATTGTAAGGAAATTGTGGCCCACCTATGGCCTGTGCAGTTTTCCTTGTGGGAAGGCAGCATATTGTGACCATTTAGATGGAAAGCTGGCTTCGAGGTTCAAATCTTTGCTCCACCATCTAACACAGTGTGGTCCCTTTGTGTATCCTGGTGCTTGTCTCTAAAATACAGTGGAAAAAAGGCTTACCTAATTGGGTAATGAACTAATATACACAGAGGACTTCCTTGGAGTGACCAGTGCATACATAGTGCTAAATAAGTGTCAGATGGTCATTGCACACATTTAAACCATTTGGAAGCACTGGATTTGAAACCATTTTCTAGTCAAATATGAGTGTTCAAACTCCTTATGTTGAACGTAATTCCTTGTGTTAAAATGGCCCATCTCATAGACTGAGGCCCTGCCTGTTTCAGTCTTCTAGATAGACTAGTTTCTGCCTTTAAGGGGCATTTTGTGGAATTTTATGATATAGTCAAGTCTTCAGAAATTATTTTGTCCTTTAAAAGAATGCATTTTACTTGTTGGCTTTGGGCCCAAGTTGTCTCTCTTGGCATTTGCTAACTACTTCACAGTTCCTATAAGGAAAAATGGCTTTGCTCATAGCCTCTGCTGAGGAGAAAGTTCTCTGAGGACCATGTGACCTCTCCCCTCTCATCTCCCCGAGCTGGCTGATTTGGTTAGGGTGGGACAATAGAAGCTCCTTCTTTCATGGCCTTCTGTGGGGGGGGGGGGGGGGGGGTGGGGGGGTGGGGGAAATGAACTGGACCTGTTTGATTCTCTTAAGAATTTTAATTTGGGAAATAAGGGAAAAGCAGTTAAGAGCTCCAGCTGAAAGAATGACATAATTGATTCAAGGACAGTGAAAGGGCGCCACCAGTCAGTGACATGGCAGCAAACCTTCTGAGTAAGCAGCGGTTCTGACAGCAAGAATTGATACAAAATAAAAGAAAACAGAGCAGTTGAAAGTGAGAGAGAGAAAAAAGTAAACACTCAGAATCCAAGTTGCGTTGATGGTGATGGTCCAGAGAGAAGATCCCAGGTTGGTTGGGCTATGCCACAAATTCTCTGTTGTGACACACATTGTTTGCTTTTCTTTTCTGAGTTCTTTCTGATTGTATTCTCATTATTTGAGTCTTCATTTCTTGTATTCAGAAGGCCCTAGTTTATATAAGTTGTGTAGTGTATATAGTCTTCCTCATTCTCATTTCTGAAGGATTTCCCTCATTTTGTTCCCAATGCCTCAAAGGTCTTCTCTGTGGTTTACAGTGATATAAATTTAGCTTATGTTTTTGGGCCCTTATTCAGGCCCCACATTCCATGCATGCTGTGTTTTCCTGATGACTTCAACATGTTTTTTGTTTGTTTTGTTTTGTTTTGTTTTGAGTTTGTCTTCCATTGGACTCCTGTGGAGTGTGTAATCTGGACCCCTCAGTTCATATGCCAGATGTGATGTGATGGTGACCTCTCTCCATCAGAGGTCACAGACCTTTTAGGACAACTGTCATATCTTGGTGTGTTATATGTCACGTTGGACTGTGCTGAGTGAATAATAGATGCAAGTCCTGGGGCATTTCTTGTGGCATTTCTTTCAGCTGTTGTGATCCTGGTTTATCTTGGGACACAAAAAAGAGGTTTTAGCCCCTCCTTAGACTGAGTCTTGTTTTACTTTAAGAAGAACTATTTTGGATGCCTGGGTGGCTCAGTTGGGTAAGTGTGACTTCAGCTCAGGTCATGATCTCACAGCTCGTGGGTTCAAGCCCCACATCAGGCTCTGTGCTTACAGCCCAGAGCCTGGAGCCTGCTTCAGATTCTATGTCTCCCTCTCTCTCTGCCCCTCCCCACTCATGCTCTGTCTCTTTTTGTCTCAAAAAAAAATGTTAAAAAAGTTATTTTAAAGGAAATAAATATTAAAGCATTTGAGAGAAATGAGAGGCACATAGTAACTCTTGGCTTTCTTTGGTTGGCAGCTAAGTTTCTCGTTTGTGCTGTGAAATGGTGATGCTCCAATGGCAAAAGGGCGGGAAAGCTCACATTCATTAGCCAGATGAACACCTGACACCTCAGTCCTTACTAGTATTTACTTTGGGCCTTAAGCATATACTGTGGTTAACACGGTAGCTTGTCTTGACATTATCCCCTGTCTATGGTTTTGTTTTTCTTTTTATCTCCTCTTTCTTAGAACATTTTGGAAACCAGTTTGAATGCCAAGTTACTATATTCAGTACCAGAATGTTTGGATAATATTGCTTTGTCATTGAGCTTACATCCCTGATCTGTAAAAACAATCCTTGCCAGTAGTGTTTTCATGCCTGTATTTTAACCCCAAGGCTACCTTATTTTTCTAAAAAGAGAAAAAAAAGAATCCTGATGTATTAGTTTGCTAGGGCTGCCGTGACAAACTTCCACAGACTGGGTTGGGTGGCTTACACAACAGGAATTTATTGTCTTACTGCCCTGGAGGCTGGGAGTCCAAAATCGAGGTGTGAGCAGGGTTAGTTCTTTCTGAGGGCTGTGAGGGAAGCCTCTGTTCCAGGCGTTCCTCTCTAGCTTGTAGATGGCCGTTTTCTTCCTTGCCTCGCCACCTCATCTTCCCTCTGTGTGTGTGTGTGTGTGTTCGAACTTTGCCCTTCTGTAAGGACACCTGTCATGCTGGATTAGGGCCCCCCCCTCCCGCCCCCAGTAACCCCACTTTAACTTGATTATACCTGTAAAGACTCCCTAAGTAAGATCACATTCTGAGATCTGGAGGGTTAGGACTGTACTATGTAAACGGGGCAGGGGTGGGCTACAATTGAACTCCTAACACGGGGCAATGAAAATGCTCTACTGATGTTAAGCACTTACAAAGCAGACTTCCTTCACTTTGAAGCCAAGAAGTTTTGAAGGTGATTGCTATCCTTGGGGATGTTTTTGCATGTGGGCCCCTCAACTCATTAGGTTGAGACCCTGAAATCTAATCAGTTGTTGGCACAGTTTCCAGAAATTCTTTAAAGAAGTACCATCATCTCTTGTTTGGATCGGGCAGTAGCCTCCTAACTTGTTTTCCCTTTTCCCCTCTTGTCCATCTTCAATGTGTTCTTGACACAGCATCCAGAGTGATGCTGTTAAAAATTCGATCATGTCCCTCCTCAGACCCCTCCAGAAGCTCCCCCTCTTGCTTGTAATAGATGCTCAGGTCCTTTCTGAACTGCTCCCCATTGTCTTTGACCTTCTTGCCTTTTGCTCTGTCTGTCCCCCCCCCTCCCCCCCCCCCCCCCCCCCCCCCCCGCCGCCCCACCTCAGTCAGTATCAGCAGTACTAGCCTTTTGCTGTCCTACACCAGGTCTGTTCATGACTGTGCCCTCTGTCTGGAAAGTCTTCTCTGCAGTTATCCATGTGGCTTGCTTCTTGCATCATTCAAGTCTTTGCTTCGATACCATCTTTTCTGTGCCATCTGCTCAGATCTGTTCAAGCTCTCCCCAGATGTTCCCATTTTCCTAACCTTTCTTCAGTTTTCTCCATGGCTCTTACCTGCTTACCAATGTCCTATGTAATTTATGTTTTATTATTTGTCTTCTCTATTCCCCTTCTACTTCCCCCCTCTCACTTTGGCCTGTCACCCACTCTCACTCCAGTTGGTGTGATTTATTTGTTGCAGTATGCTCTGTGTCCAGAACGCTGTGCCTGGCAAATGTTTGGGTAAATGAGTAGAATGTGGATGTGTAGAATGAAGAACGGGGACGCTGAGAAAGGAACACTGGAATTCTGGCCACTTGGATTCCTGGAAGTATAGGAATGAGATGAAGGCAGATGGGATGAAGGACAACTTAAAGGAATCAATAAATGTAAAGTGGTCAGGAGAGCACCTGACATTATAAGGTATGGCAGGCAGATTAATGGCCCTCCAAAGAGGTCTGTTCCTATTCCTGGAACTTGTGAGTATGTTATTTTACATGGCAAAAGGGACTTTGCAGATGAGATGAAAGGCCTTGTGGTGGTGAGATTATCCTGGGTTAGGATGGTGGTCTTTAAGAGTCCAAGAAGCTGTGTGACAGAAGGAGGTCAGAATGATGTGACTGGGGGATGGTGGCTGTGAGCCAAGGAATTTGGGCACCTCTAGAGCCTCGAGAAGGCGAGGGAACAGTTTTCCCCTCGAGCCTCCAGAAGAAATGCATCCCCGTGAGACCCGTTTTGGCCTTCTGATGTCCAGGCCAAAGGTTCCAAAAAATCTTTATTATTTATAAGATAATAAATTTGTGGTGTTGTAAGCCACTACATTTATAGTGATTAGTTACAGCAGCAGCAGAAAACTCATACATTTAAGTGTCAAGTAATTGTTCTATTCTCACTATAAGATTTTCTTTGAACAACCAATTCTGTGGCCCAAGACACTTTGAAAACTGGTAGGCTGGGTGATTGCTAGCAATCTCTGCTCAGTGACAGGTACTCTCTCTCTACACAGAACCTAGCCCGAGTAGACCCTTTGCACTGCTGAATGTGTGCAGTGCAGTTGAAGCTTGGAAGAAGGTGTAGCGAAGATTGGGGTGGTGGTCTCCAGTGTGGACCTGCCTGTGGGATTCTTTGCAGTGTTCAGATCCCTCCCTTTGAAAGTACTCTCTTTGTAATTATTTTGGCTAACAGAATCTGGCTGTCTGTTAATGCGCCATGTTGGGTCTTGAGTCTTACACTCCAGGTTTGTGCATTTTTTTCCTGAGGCACGTGCATCATTGTGGACTCACCTTATTTTCCTTGACTTCATAAATTTGTCAATTTAGGTCTAGAATATTCTAGTGACTTTAGATGGTGCTTTTCCTACGATTAAGAAGACCTTACTACATAGACACTCCAGTTGGGCTGGAATTGGAGAGTTAGGGCCAGGAATGTCTTAATGTAACAGTTCAAGAGACCAGGCTGGCCCTTGAGCTGTTGCTGGAACAGCCTGTGATTTGGCCTTCAGGGCTGCATTTTGGATTTGTGAGATGTTTGCATTATTTTAAAAAATCTACAAAGAGAGTCGTTAACCTTCTTATTTGACTCCTATAGAGAGGCCATAATGCTTTTTTAGTATGTAGTGCTGCTGCCAGTTTTGTAAATCTGGAAAACAGAAGGAAAATATGAAGCCAGTTTACAGATCTAGAGGAATTTTGTTTCATTTCCAAGTTGAGTTGGGTTAACATCGGCATTATTTCCTTGGCATGAATCTGGCATGAAAGATATGAAGTTCTTAGAGTCTGTACCCTGTTCCTCTCTAAATAAAACACTGAAGAATTTTGGTACGTGTTTTGATGTGCAGAATGGGTGGCAGAGCTTCTCTTGGCAGAGCTTTTGCATATTTGATAAACTAGTTACTTGGGTCTCTACATGCAAAGGAATGTGAACATCTAGGTGCAGTTTGCCTATTTGAAAAAAGGCTTTAGCATCCGATATGGCTTGTGCAGAGTCTTATATTTCAAATTTAATGAGTAAGAAAGGCACATTTGTTTGCTGTTTCATTTTTCTTCTCAAGCCCAGAATTAGAGAACATGCCACATTTCCTTAGGCGTCCCCATTCGTGCTTCGGTTGACAGTGTGGGGAGTTGCTGGAGATAGTGGTTATGACCTTATTACCAGAGCCAGGCTGGGTCAGGTAGAGCAGTCGAACAGAGAGTTTTCCCATTCACCTCCTTCGAAGTGCCTGTATGTGACTCAGAGTTCACGGTCATAACTGAAAACTGGTTAATAGGTGGGCATTCTGCAAAAGATAGTTTTCTCATCTGTATCATCAGCAAGGGTGAGCTTTGGCAATTTGGGCCAGTGTCTGGAGGCTCTCCAAACCTGGATTTAAACTGTGATTGGATCCCTACGTGTGCTACATCTCAAATTCATGAGATCTCAAATGTAACTCCTCATCTCTCACACTGCTCTTAGCCCTGGGAAGAGTTATATGCCTCTGCTTCTTCCTATTTGTCTGTGGATTGAAGACCTAAAAATTCTAATCTGGGTGACTCTGAGCCCAGGTTCATTTGAAAGAGTGCAAATCACATGAATTCTTTTACATTAGTTGTGCTTTATTTTCTTTCACACCTTGAAGGTATTTCATTCACAGTAGTGAGGAATTAGTAGACAGGAAAGGATGGGGGCATGGAGCCACATGATTGTGAATTTTCCATTTAGTTAGAATCTGCATTAGAGCTGTTCAGATAATTGGGTGAGATCTGGACAAGAGAATAATGTTCTGTCTTCTGAAAGTCGGAATGATGTAATGGAAGGGACATTGGTAGAAGCTTGAGAGACTAGGGAAGGGATCCTTTGCCTCCAGGACTTATTACTAGCAGTGTAAAGAGGTCTGTGACCTTGATCAAGTCGCTAACCTGTCTCTGAACCTACTTAACACATTTGTAAAATAATGTGACACCAGGGGCACCTGGATGGCTCAGTTGGTTAAGCGTCCAACTCTTGGTTTCAGCTTGGGTCATGATCTCAAGGTTCATGGGTTTGAGCCCTGCATCAGGCTCTGCAGTGGCATCTTGGAACCTACTTGGGATTCTCTGTCTTCCTCGCTCTCTGCCCCTTCCCCACTTGCACTTTTGCACGTGCTTTCTCTCTCTCCCTCTCTCTCTCAAAAATAAAGTAAACTTAAAAAAAGTGACACCAACACCTACTCTCCAGGCTGATGATAAGGAGTAAATGAAGTAATATTTGTAAGTCAGGTAACAAAGAGTAGGCACTCAGTAAAGGCATTCCCATCCAGTGGGCCCCTCACCATCTTCCCCCAATAGAGGAATGTTGCTAACTTTTGTAACTTGAAAACTAAAGACTGGTTGAGATTTATGTGCAGTGATACCGGAAAGAGAAAACATTATCCTTTGCATAAAACATCTTTGTGCTTCTTTAAGGGACTGTACTAAATATAGTGAACTATCTCATGATTTCATATTATGTTTGAAAAGGCAGAAGATGTCTATGGAGGTATAAACTATATGGGAGAATAAATACATTTAGAATATACTAAATAAACATGATACATTTGTGATTCTGAAATGGAATGGAGTTTGGTGTGGTCAAATTTTTAAACAATAAAAATTTTGCCTCATGAATTCTAATAACACCAGAAAAAAGTCAACAGAAAGAAAAATGACTTATTCTAAAATAAAGTATTGGGGCACCTGGGTGGCTTAGTCGGCTGAATGTGTGACTTCAGCTTAGGGCATGATCTTGTGGTTTGTGAGTTTGAGCCCCACATTGTGGTCGCTGCTGTCAGCGAAGAGCCCGCTTCATATCCTCTGTCTCCTTGTCTCTCTGCCCCTCCCCTGCTTGCTTGCTTTATCAAAAAAATAAACAAACATTAAAAATATGTATGTATGTGTTTAAAATAAAGTTTTAACGTAACTACAATACTTAGCACTTAATGAGAGAAAAGCATGCTTTTTACCCAGGGAGAAATATCATATTGGCTGTGCAAATGAACCCAAATTTAATCTGCTGTTATAAACATTTTAAGCTAAAATGAAATTAGGTATTATGA